>NC_059386.1:32362691-32662691 GCF_019703515.2 Myxocyprinus asiaticus | reverse complement strand
TTGAAAGTCAAATACAAGAAAGACAAAAGACATGTAGCTTTAGATTGCAACTAACAATCAAACAAACACAACAATGGTCAAAATTTACTACAACCCTACACAATGTCAATAACTTAAATGCACTGTGGCAGACCCAAAAGCCCCTCAACGGTGTCATTTAATGCTATCGCTTGTCATTTGAGCATGAGAGGAATCAATATAGATCATTAAAAAGGAAGAGCAGATTTAGTTGGCATTATGCTTTCAATGACACAAATGATCAATGGGATGAGCAAATGTATGGATAAACAAGAGTGAAATGAGAACGGGGTGGAGGGATAAAGAGATTAAGATTAAGCATCATTCTCACCATGTACTGAACGGTGGAGCTGGATTTCCGTTTCTGGTGTCGGGGAGTGATGGAAGGATGCAAGATGGAATGAGAGAGTTAAAACACGTTATGGATGACTCTGGATATGAGATGAGCATTAATCACACTAAAACTGACAGACATATGAAAGGTGGAAAATCAAGGAAGTTTAAGGAAATGTGGGCATGGGTTTTCCGCGTAAGAGAGGTCTGTTCAGAATTCACCTGGCAGATAAAACTATAAGGCCATTTGCAGGTTTTAATGCAAACAGAAAGTTACAAAATTATCAGACAGCAGAATAGGCAGTGTAAATGTAAAAAAAGTGCTTAAAATCAGCTATTCTGTGTACTTGTTTGCTGTTATTAAATTGTATTACATGTGGGCATTATATCAGCCATTCTGCTCTTTAGATATTGGCATCGGCCACTAAAAAACCCTGTATTGGTCAACTACTAGTCATGACTATGTAGCATCGCTACAAGCTGTAAAGCTATTAGCTAAATTTCTCAGTGGCAAGGTTTTTGAAATCATGTTGTCCACAAATTTTTTGACCGTATTTTTGTCTTATTAACAGGTTAAAATATTGAAACATCCTTAAAACAAGAAAAAATAACTTGAGAAACAGAATGACATAAGATGTTAAGTCTTGCTTACAGAGAAATCTAACAAAATGTAGTGGGCTTTATGCTTGAAAAAAACAAAAAAATGAATCAAGTTTGTTTTTTCTTACCACATAGTGTTTTCTTTTTATAAGCATAAACATTAATAAATTGTATTAGATTTCTCAGAAAACAAAAGTCTTATGTCATTTTGCTTCTGAAGTAAATTTAGCTTGTTTTAAGAATGTTTACATATTTAATGATTTTTAAATAATTTTAAATTAATTTTTGCAGTTTTCCAAGTGAAGCTGTTTTAGTTGTGGTGTAAAATTTAGTTTCAGCATTTAATTTTCACTAGCAATATTTTTACAATCAAGTTCTGTGTCCAGTATTCTCCAATGTCTCATTAAAATTATGACTAGCAATGTCCAATTCTCAAATCGCATTTATAAATTTGGTTGGTTGAATTAACTTAATGCGTCCCACTTTATATTAGGTGTCCTTAACTACTATGTATGAACATTAAAATACATACAACACATTGTTTTTACTGTGTAACTACATGTTGTTCTACAAAACTCTCAAAACATTCACATGTGCTACTACTGAGTTTGAGGTACTGTTAGGTTTAGGGTTGGATTAGGGCTAGGGGTAAGGTTAACAGTGTAACTACAAATGTAATTAAATGCAGATACTTTAAATGTAAGCAATTCACCAATTCATAAGTACATAATAAGTACATTGTATCAAATGCTTAAGTACATAGTAGTTAAAGACCCCTAATATAAAGTGGGACCACTTCAGTGCAGCTTCTGAATGCTGTGACACTGGCAATCACAATTTTAAGAAACTATGCAAGTAGACACCCCTTATACGTCAGATGGTAGCTTAGCTTGCTACATTTTTGAGTAGCTAGCCCAACTACAGTAGGTTCATGTAGCAGATGGTTTCTTCTCCAAAGTGACTTAAAAGTACATGTATTTTTTACTACAGGAACAATTGCCTGGCGCAAGCTGGGTTTAAGTGCCTTTCTGTAGTGCACAAAGGCGGTAGCTTAAAGAAACGGCCAGTATGAGGTCTGAACCTAAAACCTTTGGCTTGTAAGCTCAAAGATCCTTAACCACTCTGAAATGGCAATATTATCTTTATTCATGACTTAATCTCATTTATGTATTTTCCTGTTCTCTTTACTGCCGCTTTATTTCATCCATTATTTGTTTCCAACTGATAAGTTGACTTGTTAGCATCTCTTAAGGTTAAACCATGGTTGTCGGTTAGTTTCTTCACAATTCTCCAGCCGTGATGAACTGTATGAAGCTGCACTACATAAGTCAAGATGGCAAGAAAATGAGAGCATGGAAAAAAGGAGAGAAATGTCAGAATGGAGAAGTGTGGTGAGCCAGTTGCTAAGCAATGAGTGAGGTGCAGTGGAAGTGTCTATTTCAGTCTCCTAGTTCCCTTCTCCAATCGGCAGCTATTCCTGGAGTGAGAGCTTCATTACCCACTGAGGTGGCCCACCCTGCTCTGGATCGAGATATGGAGGAGAGATATCATGGATGGAGAGTGAGGTGTAGGAGGAGAGAACATGGAATGATTGGCCTAGAGAGTGGGAAAACTGGCTCATTACTGCAGCTGACAGCCACAGGGCCGATGAAAGCTTGCACCTGCCCGAGCAGTTAATGAGAGCTCCAGAAAAGGAATGTTTTCTGACGCTGTTGCCCTGGGGGCAGTTTTTAAGAGAATCTGTGCATGAAATGCACTCTGTAGATCGTAGGAAGAGCACACAGCTGAATACTGCAATGAGAACACAGTCTGACCAAAGTGCTGACGGTGGGCGGCACACAATGCTGATTTAGACACAACTGCAGTCAGATACGGAGAGGCCAGAGAGAGACTGAGTGAGAGAGACTAAAAATATGGATACACGATATGTGGTGACCAAATCGGTATTGGACAATACTAGTGCTTTTTTATTATCGTATCTGAATAGGCCGATATTGGAAGCCGATAATATCTGATTATATGGCTATTTTTTCCTAAATCAAACAGTATACTCTTTTTCTAAGCCAGGTTTAAGAAGTACTAAACAGTTATCCAACTTTTTACTGTAAATTATAATGTTTTGATGACCAATTTCAATTTAAGCATGTACAATTTTAGCTTTTAGCTTTAGTTAACAGCCGTAATTATAACAATCGGTTATTCGTATCGCCCAAAATTCATTTTCTGGTTCATCCTTAATAAAAATCTAGAATATTTATTAGCCATCATAACGATTAATGGCATGGCCATAACAAAAAATCAATTAACGCATTGGCAAAATTTTTATATCGGTGCATCCTTTATAAAAAATAAAAAAAAGTGATACAAAAGATTTTAGTGGGCATCATATCGGTTAACTGCCACAAAATAAAAATTGATTTATCGGGATTGGCCAGAATTTTGATATCTGTGCAATCTGAATAGAAAACATGACAAATAGAATATTTGTTGGCCATCTTATCATTTAACAGCCATATCATAAAAATTAGTTATCGGTATTGATCAAAATTCCCATATCATTAATAGAAAATAAGAGATATAAAATATTTATTGGTCATCATAATGGTTACCTGCAAAAACATAAAAATTGGTCATCCGTATAGACAAAAATTCCCATATCGAGACATCATTGATAGAAATAGAGTATTTATCGGTCATCATACTGTAGCAGTTAACGGTTAAATTATAAAAATCTATTATCTTATCTGACAAAATTCCTATATTGATGCATCCCTTATAGAAAAATAGAGCTATAGAATATTTATCAGCCATCATAACGGTTAGCAGCCAAAACATAGAATTGGTTATCGGTTATTGCTGAAAATTCCAGTATCGGTACATTTGTAATAGCAAAAGGAAGATATATTTTTCAGCAAACATAACTGATAATGGCCATAACATAAAATTGGTAATCGTATAGGCCAAAAGCCTTACAGTACACAGGTGCATCCTTAATAGAAAAAAAGAGAACCAGAAGATTTTAATGGTCATTATGTTATGAAGAGTCATAACATAAAAATGGGTTATCGCTATTGCCAAAAATTGGTATATATCGGTGCATCCATAATAGAAAATGAGAGGTATAGAATATTTATGGGCCATCATAATGAGGGGGGCCATTACATAAAAATCGAATATCATATCGTTCAAAATTCCTATACTGGAGCATCCTTAATAGAAAATAAGAGAAACAGAAGATTTTAATGGCCACTTTATTGGTAACAGTTATTACATAAAAATGGGTTATCGGTATTGTCAAAAATTCTTTATCTGTGCATCCCTAATAGAAAACAAGTGGTACAGAATGTTTATGGGCCATCATAATGGTGACCGGCCATAACATAAAAATCTTATTGGCAAAAATTTCTATATTGGTGAATTCTTAATAGAAAAAAAGAGATATCGGTTAATAGCCATAACCTAAAAACAGGTATCGATATTGCCAAAAAATCCAATACTGGTGCATCCCTAATAGAATAAAAAGATGAACAACAGCAGGAAAGAAGAAAAGAAGTACCTGGGAAGCTAACGTTTAAGTGAGATTACCAAACTATGACCCGTAACGCATTGTACAAAATTAAACGTAATCTCTGAGACACTTCAGCCGAAACCTCCTCATTTATTCATGGCTAAACGTTACAGAAATACAGCATTGGTGGAGAAAGCAGAGGCAGGATTTTCCTCGGAATGCTTTTAAGCGTCAACCTCATAAAAACTGCATGCTAAAGGATTATGTAATATATGATTAATGCTCTGAGTGAGCCTAGCCCAACTGGAGAGGATTATTCTCTAGATTATACTCCTCATCAAATCCCTAACAGAGAGCAGTCAGAGTTTCATTTCTAATTCAGCGGTGCGATGGAGGTGAAAGCCAACCTTTCTACTCTGTCTGAGAGGATTATACGTTATTATCAGAACAAACGAACCTTCAAGTGCACTCTCTCTAACAGCTCATTACAGGTCGAAGGTCAACATCTGTGCGCATTCTCTCAATGAAAGACCTGCACATCTGAGGTAAACCAACTCTTATGACTTCAGGCCAAGTAGAGGAACGCTCGAAATTGAAATGCAAATGGAGGTGCTACCCCGGCATGGGTACTGCGATTGGGGCATGAAGCATAATGGGTAGATGATAAAGGTGTAATAAGGCAAGACACAGGTCAGAAATTAACAAAGCACAAGCTCACGCTGGTTTCAGCTGCCACCCCAAAAACCGTAGTATTTAATCATACAGATGACACGTACACTCACATTTAACTCACTGTCTAAATAAGGACATAACATAGAATTACTCTACATTGTACTTATATAACATTATTAATAAAAACTACCCCTAACCCAAACACTACCCCTAAAATAACTTTTTGTTTTTTTTGATATATGATTTATGATTCATTTTCCCAATTGAGGATGCCCCCAGATTTCCCGAAAAGGGAGGTTTTGCCAGATTAAGTTAACTTCTGAGGATAGTTTGGCCCCAGAGTATAGCTAAGTAAACCCAAACACACAGAGACTGCCGAAAAGGACAGAACATAGAGACAGAGACTGCAAAAGCAAACACATAAACACACAGATCTGCTCCAACATCATCGGTTCAGATCGCAGACATTTAGTGTGTGCCATATCAAAATTTACACCAAAATCCTGAACAATGTGAGCTAGGCGAACATTGCAAAAATTATTTTCCTAATCAGTATTTTAGTCTTGTTCTCCAGGAAACATACAAAACCATACTTAATAAAATATACTTAAAACAAGATAAATGTACATCTTTTTTATTCTAATTGCTTTAGATATTAAGACTTACATATCTTGAATTAAGTGTATTGTTTTTACCCCATTGGCTTGTTTTAAGCAAAAATCTAGCTAAATGTATAGAGGATTGTGTTTAAAACATGAATAAAACAATGTGGCAGTGGGGTAAGAAAAAAAAAACTTGATTCTAAAGTAAATTTATCTCATTTTAAGGATGTTTAGATACTTTTTCCTGGAAAACATGACAAAAAATACTGATTAAAAAAGGCAAACAAGGATAAAAAGAGAAAGAGGGATGAAATGGGAAGAGGAGAGGAGTGAAAGAGGACATCTTACCTTGACATCGGCCTTCTTGTTGAGCAGGCTCTTGGCTGCTGTAGACGTGGAGAGAGGAAGGGTAAACATCAGCACACTCAGACAGGAGCAACAGTCAACATTACCAGAGCGCTAATGGTGCTCGCCAAACACTGCGCCAGCCAGTCAGCTGGGAAAATCCCCCCCGCCCCACATTCAGAGGATTAAAGCCGTTTAAAACACTACATGTGGAATGCACATACACATATGCATCATACACACACGTGTGTTGCATGTTAGGATGCATACAATGCGACTGAGCAGAATTCTTTGGAATTAATTAGAAATTATAATCGATGCATCCCATACAGGAGTGAGGGGTTAGGGTATGGCTGGTATACATGCAGATGTGTCTAAATGCACTAAACATCACGTTGGCGACTTTCCATTGACTTCTTTTGTTTTTGTATAAAGCTAATTATATTTTCTACGGCCGAACTAAACTTTACCCTCACATAAACCTTTTTAGATTTTCATCAAGACATTATTTGGGATGTTCATTAAGCCGTTTTCCTCCCAAATAAAGGTCCACTGGCTGGTAGGTGATTTCAGGATTTACTATTTTTGTGCACTGCAGTTTCCCAGTAAAAAATATCCAAAAATCCATTAAACATGAGAAGCAAAATATATAGTCTTGTTTTCACAGAAATGCATTTGCCAATTCAAATACATTTTTATTTGGCTATTCAAATAAACACTCACTGAGCACTTTATCTAATCAGCCAATCGTGTGGCAACAGTACAATGCATAAAATCATTCAGATACGGGTCAGGAGCTTCAGTTAATGTTCACATCAACCACCAGAATGGGGAAAAAATGTGATCTCTGTGATTTCGACCGTGGCATGATTGTTGGTGCCAGACGGGCTGGTTTGAGTATTTCTGTAACTGCTGATCTCCTGGGATCTTCAAGCACAACATTCTCTAGAATTAACTCAGAATGGAGCCAAAACAAATAAACATCCAGTGAGCGGCAGTTCTGTGGACGGAAATGCCTTGTTGATGAGAGAGGTCAAAGGAGAATGGTCAGACTGGTTCGAGCTGACAGAAAGGATACGGTAACTCAGATAAACGCTCTGTACAATTGTAGAGAGCAGACTAGCATCTCAGAATGCACAACATGTCAAACCTTGAGGCGCATGAGCTACAACAGCAGAAGACCACGTCGGGCAAATATTAGGACCATAGTGTTCCTAATAAAGTTCTCAGTGAGTGTATATTTTTTCATAGAAAAACTATTTGTCAATGAGGTAAAAAAAAAAAAAAATACACTTGTTTTCCCTTGGAATTAAGTTTATTTTTCTTTCCCCATTGGCAAATTGTTTCTACTTCTAAGCATAAACCTCACAAAATTTCTATGAAAACAAGATTTAAAATCTTATGTTATTTTTCTTCACGTCAATTTGTCTTGTTTGAAGGATGTTTCAATATTTTTTACTGGAAAACATGACAAAAATATTAAGGAAGTTATAAAATTTTTTGCAGTGTTGGAAATTGCTCCCCACAAAGTAGGCAAAACTTGACCTACACACACACAAATAGCTTTCTAAATGAGGACATACTATAGAGATTTATTGCTTTTATAAAAAGCTAATAATAATTACTTCAGACTACATCTAACCATAAACATACTGTATTCCATATAATACAAATCTAAATAAGTAAATAAATAAATATTTACCCTGGCTGAAAAGACCAGCTTAGACCAGTCCAGGTGGTTTGTTGCTGGTCTAGGTGGTGGACCTATGTGAAACCTAACTAGTGAAGATGTCTGAGCAGCGTGACAGCTGGTTGACCATAGAAGTCTTGCTGGTTAAAGGGATAGTGCACCCAAAAATCATCATTTACTCACCCTCATGTCATTCCAAACCTGCATCTTTTTTCCCGTACAATAAAAGTGTATGGTGACTGAAGCTAACATTCTGCCGAACATCTTTTTATATGCTCCACAGAAAAAAGGAAGCCATATGAAAAGTTTTGGAACGATATGAGGGTAAGTAAATGATGACAGAATTGATTGATTGATTGATTGATTTTTTTGTGAACTGTCCCTTTAAGCTGGTTAAAAAGATGGGTGGAGACACCAGCATCACAACATCAATACTGATGACCAGCTGTGAACTTTTTAACCTTTGAGGACTTCCCTTGATGACCCTAAAGTACAGCAAAGTAATTTCACAAACACGCACTGCAGTTAAAGCGTGAAATGCCAAGATGCTCAGACGATCAGTACATGAAGCAAGCACCTGTTACTGTAAAATGCTCAATTTTCCTCACAAGTGAGCTTGTTGAAGCTTTGTCAAAGTGAATAAACACCTTTTAAGACGCCAGCAACAGATTCATGCTGTACTAAAATGAAATCAAATGAAATGGAGCCATCTGCAAATCTGATTTGAACTTTAAATTATTCTCATCTGCACTGCCATGGCAACACAAGAGATGTTCTACATTTCTACAAAACTATAGTCTATTGAATTAAAATCCGTGCAGATATAGGGAAGGTGTTGCGTGAAGGGGGCTAGAAAGAGAGGAAAAGGGAGAGAATCTTACCTTGATACAAATTTTAGAGGCAGAGAGGAATGAAGAGAGGGAATAGAATAGATTAGAAAGAATAGATTAAGAGAGAGAGATAACCGGAGGTCCATTTGATGGAAGTTTGTTTGTCTGGACAAGGGTAGGGGGTTCAAATGCGTGCAACTGACGACTAAAACAAAAGTCTTTGGTTTATTTTCAAAGTTTTGTCTTTGGCATGTCACATCAATGTTTCAAGTCCTTTTCTGTGCCATCATTGGGGTGGTAACAAACTTGATTCACCAAATACAACTGACCAAAAAACACACACAGAGACAAACAAAGCAAAACACTGTATTGAGGAAGAGATAAAAAAAAAATGCTTTAAAATGCTTTAAAATGTAAAGAGTTGCACTATAGGTAAAACCGTGGGTAAACACTGTTCAATCAAACTAAATTCAAAGCATGCAACAGTGTTAAAATGATTACTACCAAACAACTCTTTTCAAATTTCACACACATATATAAACACACTTCTTCTCTTCATTGCACTACATATTGGTTCTCACAGACAAAAAATGTATATGTTTATGGTGAATCATTGAAGGACATTGAACCCCCTTTCCTGAACACTTTAAGACACATGCAGTCAGATCAGATCAGGCCACGTTCTCCTGCATCACATGACATGCGTGTGCTCTCGTGCAACATTCAGTCACCAGTAGGCAGGCAAGAGAGAGAAAGAGAGAGAGACCTAAAATCAGAAACCCAAGGGAAGAAAGACTGAGAGAAAGAGAGGCAGAACACAACCGATGAATGATAAATCTGTGGATGGATGGAGCAAAGAGATGAGTAGAGGAGAGATAGGGAGTGAGTGGATGATGTGCAATGAACACAGGAATGATTGAAAGGAGAGAGAGAAAGATAGAGAGAAAAAGGGAAAACCAGGGTAGCTAGTTTAACGTGCTCAGCCTCAGACTGAAATTAGCCAAACTGAAATCGGCAGTTCCAATTTGATTGCCTGGCTTTAAGCAATTTCCGGGAGTCAGGGAGCCCAGGTTTTTATTGTCTCGAATGTGTTGATACAATAAGCGCCTCTGAGGAAAAACAGTTACTGGATTTGGCAAAGTTTGCAAGGTCAATGACATCAAATCCGTGAAAGATACTCAAAGTTTTGAGAGTTTGTGTCACTCAGTAGCAAGTAAACAATCTATTATTGTGGTATCATTGATTTCAGATTTAAGGTCCTTGCACACTTAATCGAAATCGTTATGTGACATGCGAAATCGAAGAACGAACATGTGTGATGACATTTAGAACAAAATCTAGCTAAAACGAAGGTGTTTTTGCATTCGTTTCGGTGGTTCGTAACAGCTCGCCAGGGCGAACTTTCAGGAAAACTTCTTACTGGCTGCTGAACACTTTCTTACTGCCATTGGTCCACGTCATTGATAGGGGTGATCTGGAGCTCCACCTACTAAGATCAGTCAACAGTTATAAGCGAGCTAGTGCAAATTTACCTACATCTGTACGATCATTCGCCTAGAGACATTTTTCAAGAAAATGTAATACGATTTTTTTTTGTTTACTTAGTCTACAAAAGGAATAAAATCATATATTCTCAAGTGCCCATTCACTCATTTGCCGTCTGCAGCCAAAAGCCTTTCACATTTCCGCACAAAGTAAGATATGCCTATTATCATTCTTTTGTCTGTATTCTACCCTTTAACACTCTTTTATACACCCATCTTTGCAGTAGTATCAGTGTCATCATAAATTACAATAACAGAGTGTAGCATGTTAGCACATTAGCGCCATTAATTCAGAATATAAAGAAGTCAAATTACGTATTTTCTACCGGATATATATTACTTTAAATCATTAAATCATCGAGATGTAAAAAAAAAGTGTCTTTTACTGATCTTGTGTGAATTCTACTCATATAATTAGGTATAAAGTCATTGATAACACATTTTAATGTTATATTAGTTGATATTTTACATGTAGTCTTGAGTGTCCTAATATTTAAATGCTCCTCTAAACACCTCCCCTAGCAGTGTGGCCGGTTTCTGAATGTTTGCAAATAGTATGTCGCTACTCAGCTGTTTCGAACTTCTGTTAAGCTCTGAGCGAAGAAGAACTTCTTCGTGAGTGTGCTGGTGCCTTTACTTTCCCCTAAACGTTGTGGAAAATAAAATTAACTGTGGTTGGTCGCTTTACAGTCTCTTCCGGTCTAACTGAGGGGTTCTTTGACACAATAAGCTATAGAGAGCGCCCGGCGACTTATTCAGACTTCTTGCTTCTAGAAGTGTTTTTCCCATTAATTTTTTCCATAGGGATTTCATAAAATTCTTTATAAAGAGTTCTAAGCCATGAACCAAACCAAACAGCTCCAAGGTCAATCACAACATATCAAACTTTGATTTAAAATAGTATTAAAAAATTGGACAAAAAGACAAATGTAAAAGACTTTGTACTTAAAGGTGCTATATGTAATATTGTTACTGTACTAAATCATAAAATGACCATAATATGTCATTAGAGAATTAGGAAACATGCTAAGTTGAAATACTGGCTTCTCTGATAACAATGCTACAGCCAGTATATTCTACTTTGAAGTTTCCATTCCGGACCGGAATTTCTGTTTATGTTTTGGCCTGTGTGGTCCCGCCCACTGCCCACTCACCAATAGTATTTAGACACCGCCGGGTTGCCAGATTTGAACATGTTTGCAGGCAAACAACACTGCGTGCTGCAGCCATGGAAGCCAGCAAACAAACTGGATTAGAGATAACAGATTCCACCCGACCTAAAAAGCCTCGCCATCCATCTAAAAACCACCATGACCAGAGGCGTTGTAAAACAAGGATAAATACTGGAGATGCCTTTGGAAGATGGAGACAGCTTAAAGCCCAGAAATCTTTTAAAACGGATGCTGAGTTGGCTAATTTGCGTGTCAACATTCTATAATTATAATTAATTATAATAATTGTATTTATTTATCACACATTATACATTTTCACATATACAGTGAAATTCTTTTTTTCACATATCCCAGCTAAGCTGGGGTCAGAGCACAGGGTCAGCCATGATAGGGCACCCCTGGAGCAGTTAGGGTCAAGGGCCTTGCTCAAGGGCCCAACAGTGGCATCTTGGCAGTGCTGGGGTTTGAACCCCCAACCTTCTGATCAGTAACCCAGAGCCTTAACTGCTGAGCCACCACTGCCAAGTTGGCACCCTGCATGAGTTTCGAGTCTAGGGCGGGGCAGACAACTCTCCAATATTTTGAATTTGGACTGTAGTAACCATTTCAATGCTTGTTGTCAATCTTACATATAGCACCTTTAAAGTCTGTTATGAGGGAATGAACTACAATCCCATTGCGAAGTGAATGGCATAATCGAATTAAAAATTATGGAAAAACAAACTGTTTATAAGTATAGCAATATATTTTACATTTATTGCAAAATATTCAGATATATACAAATATACTGTACTATTAGTAGCTTAATAGTATAGAGAGACCGACTCGATTTGGAAGTTATGGAAGAGGGCGATCGCTGCTTGGCTCATTTGGCATGCTTTGTTTGCCACGACTCTTTGATCAGTGGATCTTCTCTTTGGGATTCATGGGTAGTGTAGTTATTCAACAGGTGTTTCGATATTAAACATGTTTTTTTTTTTAATGAAGTTGAAATAATGTGGACTGATTGCTTCAACAGGAGCATATTTCACCGATTAACAATCTCAGAGCACACGGTCAGTCTGTCTTTAAAGGTTTAAAAGCTATCGTTAAAAATCAATTCCCCCATGGAAAAAATTAATGGGATTTTTACTTCTGGAACAAGACTGTTGCGCTTTATAGAGTGGATCAGACTTGTTGATAGCCAAAGCTTGATATTTATGGTCATTAGCTGGTCTAGATGGTTAACTACCAGCTGGACTACCAGTCAGCTGGGTCGAGGATGACCTGGTAGAAAATTTTCAACATGCTGGTAAGAACTGGTAGGCCACCCTGAACTAGCACTAAACCAGCAACCATGTTCCAAAATTCTTTACCATCCTAGGGGCCATTCAGACCAAACGCATCCTTGCGGTAAAAAAGCAAGATGCAGTGTAACAACTAGAACATAATGCAGGTGTCTTGATATGCATTTTTAACCCAGCATGGTGCCTAAAATACACTGCGCTCTTGCGTGAGACACTGAAAAAAACAGTGAGACATGGCGCAATCTTCAAAGATGTCTGTTTAGTGCATGTTACCTAGAAAAGCAATTGATAAACAGTGCGGACAGACGCAAAAACGTGTCCTCCAGCAAAGGAGAGAAAAATAAAGATTTTGTGTCTTATGGTGACTGCAAAAGAGGTCTAGATGAGGAAGAAAGAGAAATGGAAAATGAAGAATTTAAAAAAGACCAGATCTGACGGCCATTCCCTAAAATAAGCCAATGCCGTCCACAGTGCAGAGTTTGATAGCGCTGTAACCGTGCCATGCTCCATGCTGAACATGAATCATGATGTATGGGAGAGAGTTAAGTGGAGAAGATGTATTGATGATGGGAGGTGAGCTCCAATGTGAAATGAGGGGACGGGGCTACCTTGTTCCACCAGACTTGTGGTGGTACCGGCCGCTGCGGCTGCGGCGACGGCCGCGGAGACGGTGGAGGGTGCTGTTGTCTGCCTACCCACTGCCAGACACACACAGACACACACATATGCCAATCGTGCCATACACATTGAAGGGGAAATTCACTAAGAATGAAATGTGTGTAAATGATGACAGAATTTCCATTTCTTGCTGAACTGTCCCTATTAATTAGTGATGCGGGTTTTTTCTCTGAAATAAAGTAGTAGGCAGAAAGGAAGAAGAGAAGTGTGTTAGCAAGGAGAGAGTTCGCCGGAACACAGGCTGTTGTCTGCAACCAGAGACGGGTTTTGAGGGCGCCCTGCGAAAGAGTCCATTACAGTGGTTGGCGTAATCATATAATAAGGCTTTCCCTGTCACGCTGGAATAAAGAAAAGTCTCATTTTCTTGTCAAGCTCTCCTCTGGAAGCCACTCTCGTCTATCAGCGGGGAATACACCAGCACTGATCTACGCCATGGTAAAACACAGTGAAACCTTTATTTAGGACTGGAATCAAGAAAGAATCAGATAGAATAGCAAAAATGTAATAGAATCTGACATGATGTTAAAGGGATAGTTAACCTATAAACTTCTGTCATAAATAACTCACCCTCATTTTGTTCCAAACCCGTGTGAATATGACTTGCATTTCGGATTGTTTCTCACCAAAACCTCAAATCATATGCCATTGGAAGACTTGGAATAGGATGTATAAGTCAGCATGGATTTTTTTTTAATGATGCTTTTGGGTCCCTTTTTTTTGGGGGGGGGGGGGGATTTTTCCCCTTTTTCTCCCAATTTGGAATGCCCAATTCCCAATGCGCTCTAAGTCCTGGTGGTTGCATAGTGATTTGCCTCAGTCTGGCTGGCTGGAGGACGAATCCCAGTTGCCTCCGCGTCTGAAACAGTCAACCCGCGCATCTTATCACGTGGCTTGATGAGCGCATTGCCATGGAGACATAGCGCGTGTGGAGGCTTCATGCCATCCACTGTGGCATCCGTGCTCAATTCACCATGCGCCCCACCGAGAACAAACCACATTATTGTGACCACGAGGAGGTTACCCCATGTGACCCTACCCTCCCTAGCAACTGGGCCAATTTGGTTGCTTAGGAGACCTGGCTGGAGTCACTCAGCATGCCCCGGGATTTGAACTAGCGAGCTGGTGAGCTCCAGGGGTGGTAGCCAGCGTATTTTACCACTGAGCTACCCAGGCCCCCCCTTTGGGTCCCTTTTTAAGCTTTAAAGTGAATCACTATCCACAGCCTTTGCATTGAAAAGACATACCACAAATTAATTAATAATAATTTATACTTTTTTTGTGTGATCCAAACAATATGAGTGTGAGTAAATGATGACAGAATGTTCATTTCTGGTGAACCATAGTTCAACAATGGTATTATTTGTAGTAAAGAAACACTGGAGCAAACGCACACCTTAAGTTTGGAGGTGCAAGTTAGGACAAAAACTTTCAAAAGAAAAATATATAACTGCACACTCTCTTACAAGTTTAATTTAATAACCAACATTTCAGCAACAAGCCTTTATCAAGGTACAATTTCCTCACAATGGAAAGCAGTATAAATAGAGTCAGTCATTACACACAGGTAAAAACAGTGACATCACAATGGACGTTTAGTAATTAGCTAACAAACCTGTCTCAACCAATTAAGACAATTTAGATATCAGACTGATTTGTATGTCACATGAAACATTACTTAAGCACGTTTAAAAACATGAGATACAATTAAATCCTAAAAAGCCACCACATCATATCATAAGACATCCCTATACACAAACCATATACATACACATATAAATATATATACACACATACACTCAGAGAGAGATATATATACACACACACACAACCATCAATTGTTTTTAGAGAACTCCTTCAATTCAAGATGTGTACAAAATAGATTTCATTTCCTCATTCATAAAAAACAACTCAATTCAAAATGAACATTTAAACCATGCGGCACCAAAGTTTTTAATCTGTGTATCCAAAGGGATTTAGGATTTTTTAGGATTTAATTGTATCTCATGCTTTTAAATGTGCTTAAGTAATGTTTCTTGTGACATACAAATCAGCCTGATGTCTAAATTGTCTTAATTGGTTGAGACAGGCTTGTTAGCTAATTACTAAAGTCCATTATGATGTCACTGTTTTGACCTGTGTGTAATGACTGACTCTATTTATACTGCTAAAGGCTTGTTGCCGAAATGTTGGTAATAAAATAAACTTGTAAGAGAGTGTGCAGTTATATATTTTTCTTTTGAAAATGATTTGTAGTAAAACCATAACCACGCAATTTACCATGGTGTTACTACAGTAACCATATTTTAACCATAAACATTTAACCATAGTAATAATACAGGAAAACCAAAACTATGGTAATAAAAATCCTAATATTTTTGCTAAAAAACATGGTTGCTACAGTTTTACTATAGTAGCACCATGGTCAATACATGGTCGCTACTTCCTCCACATTGTGATGTCACACTGTTGTAGACATTTGCATCTGATCGCCTCCACAACAACACATCACTTCCATAGCCGTCCAGTAGGGGTGAGCAGTGAGATGGCAAGTAGAGAGCAGGTCAAACAAGAGCAGAGAGAGCCAATAATAACAATGGGTGTTTACTGTCAAGTCTTAAAGGTGAAGCAGCACCAAAACTGAGCGTTTCTGACAGAGGCTCAGAATGAGGGTTGAAAATGATCATGTTTTACAAATATATGACTGTTTTTTGTGCAAAACACTTAACTATTATTATAAGTGAAAAGAAAAAAAAGGCATGTCATGACCCCTTTAAGGAGCTTGATAGCGGTGACTCTCAGTTTATTACAACAGAGTTTCATTTTAGCATGTCGCTAAGCTAACAACATGATACTCTGTTAAGCATAAAAATACATACAGTAACTCCTGGGTAAAATACTCCACTTTTAATTAGATCAAACTGTTTTTTGGAATAGAGCTATGCTAATGTTTACAACATAAAGTTTCAAAGAATTTATAAAACTAAGCTGCAAAAACATCATGGCATGGCCTCCTGGTATTAATATGCTTATATCACATCTGTAAGCCCGTTAATATACAACAGCAAATGTTTACATACCAACAGCTTTTCCGTATTCAGCAACCTGGCTGGGTGCCTTAATTATTAGGGTGCAAAGAGGTTAGCCAATCGTAACAAAGGATGTTTGTACATATAGAAGTCTTAAAGGTAAAGTAGCAAAAACAGCCTGTTTAACTCTAAGGCTCAGAGAGAGGGTGGAAAATGGCCATGAAAGACTAAATTTCAACCTCAAACCTTAACTAACATTAAAAGTGGACTTCAGTGGGAAAATAAAATGCTAAAAAAAAAAGTCTAGAATATATCTCATTTAAAGGAATAATTTAGCCAAACATGAAAATTCTGTCTCAATTTACTCATCCACATGTAATTCCAAACCCATATGACTTATGCGAAACACAAAAGGACGTTTTAATGAATTTCATGGTCCATTTTATTAATACAATCGCAGTTAACAGCAATTTAAAGTCTCAAACAAGGACCCAAAAGTATCATAAAAGTAGTCCATGCAAATTGTGTCATATTCCAAGTCTTCTGAAAAAATGTGCAAGTATTTTTTCAGTGAAAATCTAAGATTGCATGTTCATGAGAGACGCTCGTACACAGTGGCATACGTGTTGATGCGAGAACTGCCATTGTTTGGTGCAAGTTCACATGTGAGCCACTGTGAGGGAGAGTAAATTATGACAGAATTATTTTTTTTTGGCTGAACTATTTATTTAAAAAAAAAAAAGACTGAATAAAGAATACAGGAATGACACATGAGGGTAAAAGCGTGGAGTGACGCTCGGACACTCCCACGCCTCCTTTACCACTGAGTCACCCCACAGGATGGGGTAATTACAGTAATAAGAGCAGAGAGAGAGGACGGCTGACGAGAGAGAGAGAGAGAGAGAGAGAGAGAGAGAGAGAGAGAGAGAGAGAGAGAGAGAGACAGCATCTAAAATGCTCCTCAACAAGAACACTGTTGCATCCGCCCACCAGCCTGCTGTTGAAGTGTGAGTGTGTGAATGTGTGTGTGTGTATGCGCTCGAGTGTGAGAGAGCAGATGCTTCAGTACAGCAGAAATAAATCACATGTTATTATAAACGCCAGTTATCACAGGCGGTGTTTGGCACAGCCATACACATCCACAATTATTCTTCCCTCCAAACACAGATCTGCTCGTCTTTGAGTCAATCTGTTGTGATTCGACCTCAACTCAAATGTCCAGCTGTCGGACGTGAAACAATGCACTGTTTGCGTATCTTTGAAATTACTTCATTTGAAATGTCCAATGCTTTATAGCACAAGACAGGAGATTGAGATTTACATTTAAGGGTTTGTGTTTTTGATTCCATTAGAATAGGATTCAGGTCTCTATTAAAGGAACAGTTCACCCAAAAATGAAACTTCTGTTATTTTTTCACCCTCGTATTCATAGTGACCTTGTTTGTCAAGATACAAAGAGGATAAAAACATGATAAAAGCACCATAAAAGCATTCCATATGGCTTATGCACTATATTCTAAATCATCTGAAGTTTTTAAGTCTAGTCTGTGTGTTGTATGGACTACTTCAATAGTGTAATTTTTGGGTAAATTATTCCTTTAATTTTTCAGTAGCATTGTGTTCTCTTTCTGATTAGCGCTGGGTATGTGGAATGCAGCTGGCTTGATATTAACTTACCGGAGAAATTTCGCGACACCAGCATGGTGGTCAAAATTGCACCCTATATGTTAAAAAGAGACAAAGAGATAAAGATAGGAACCAAGTGGATGGGTTTTAAACACATAACAAAGAAATGCATTAAAATGAGACATTTAGTAACCATTCAAACCTTGAGTTTCCTCCTCGCATTGAACTTCTTCAGGCACTCGACCGTTTCCTGTCTGTGCATCATGGAGGCCACAGTGGATCGTTGCTGTGAGAAAGAAAGACATGAAAATATTCAGAGTCACTGTATTTACTTTATGTATCTGCCATATAAACATACTAGCAGATTTGGTCTATTTGTGCATGATTGATTGGAGCATATTATTCCAAAGAAAATGCTTGTTTTTGCAATTTTTCATCAAAATAGCAACGTGCTCCACCACTGAAATTACTTTCCACTAAAAAAAATCGCCTTGAAACCAGTCAATGAGCAAAAATGGCTCAGAAAAAGGAAGCTAGTTCTGAGAAAAGCTTAAGCAGCATTTGTTTGCAGATTCCACTTGCTTTGATATGTTATCTAATGCAATGACATTCAGATACTGTTAAGTGTGACTTAATGAACCCTTTTCACATATCCGGGTTTGGAATGCGGAAGAAAAACGACAGCAGGATAAACTTGTATATCGGTAAATGGGAGACCACAGCAATTATAATTTTTGCTTATCCGTTTGCTCCAACAGCAAAAGAAAAAAATCCACTATTACGCTTTCACAGCTTTCCAAAAGAAGAAAAAAACAGAGAGCAGTCAGAGGAGAGAAAGATGTCGCTCCCTCAGCATCTGTATTACAAATGTTTTTTTAAACTTATCCCAGGGTAATATAATATAAAGTATAATCATATAAATTTACACCTAATAATAATAATTTAAAAAAAATCTAGATTTATGTTGCTACATAAGGCGAAAATGTGTCATCACAGTCTATGAATAGAGTCCAAATATGTTTTGGGAACACTGTATGTATATATTTTGGTATCTGTAGAGTAGGTTTTTTGTAGTTTTCTGTGCCTAGGGATACTCACGCAGACCCATGGGTGTTTCAGGGCCTCTTGGGCCGTGATTCTCTTGGCTGGATTGATGGTGAGCATCTGATTGATGAGGTTTTTGGCTTCAGGTGTCACTGTGTCCCATTCTGGGGAGGGAAACTACAGGAAACATGAATAGCTTGTTACATTTGGACACAATACAAGGTCTAGACGAGATCCAGAGAACATGCATCCTACTGTACAACTCAAAACGAATATGGACTCACGTCATAAGCCCCGGCTTTGATCTGTTGGTAGAGTTTGTGCTGGTCTTCATCCCAAAATGGAGGATAACCCACCAGAAGAATATATAGGATGACTCCTGCAGAAACATTATAAGTATTTCACTTCTGCTAGATTCTAGTGCTGGGTAACAATATTGATTTTCCAATTTATCCCGATCTTCATTTGAATGATCCCGATATCGATTCTTAAAATAACAAGATTGATCTTTTACTTTAAAGTTTACTTTAGTTTTGGTTGTGTTGATTATTATATTTCTGTTAAAGGAATAGTTCACCCAAAAATGAAATTTCTCTCATCGGTTACTCACCCTCATGCCATCCCAGATGCGTATGACTTACTTTCCTCTGCTGAACACAAACTCCAGTGGTTTAATACATGTCTTCAGAAGCTATATGATAGGTGTGGGTGAGAAACAGATCAATATTTAAGTCCTTTTTTTCCTATAAATTCTCCTTCCTGCCCAGTAGGTGGCGATATGCATGAAAAATGCGAATTGCCGAAATCAAAAGAAGAAGAATGTGGACGTGAAAGTGGACATTTATAGTAAAAAAGGACTTAAATTTTGATCTGTTTCTCACCCACATCTAAAATATTGCTACTGAAGATATGGATTTAAACACTGGAGTCATATGGATTATTTTTATGCTGCCTTTGTCTGCTTTTTGAGCTTAAAAGATTTGTATCCTGTTGACTTGCATTGTATGGACCTACAGAGCTGAGATATTCTTCTAAAAATCTTCATTTGTGTTCAGCAGAAGAAAGAAAGTCATACACATCTGGTTTGGCATGAGGGTGAATAAATGATGAGAAAATGTTCATTTTTGGGTGAACTATCCCTTTAAATAAATGTCAGCTGAACTGCATAGTTTAGGCCCTGTTGTTAATTTGTTATTAATATTAAATTAATGTACCAAGTTACAAGGTTCCCTGTATAATTTACAGCATTAGCTGAATTAGCTGATTTTTTTAATACAGTATGTACCCAAATGGACATTATAACTAAAATATACCCAAATGAATCATAATCGAATCAAGTCATATCGAAACCAGAATCGAATTGAGAGCTTGCGAATCAAAGTCTAACCAAATTGGGAAATCTATATTTCATTTATTTACATTTATTCATTTGGCAGACGCTTTTATCCAAAGCGACTTACATATAGATAGACACCCAGCCCTACTAGATTTGAAGCTATTCTTTATATATCTTCAATGTTCTAGTCATAAATTATATCCTATTGGTGAATGAATCGTTCTTTTTAATTGAATTATTTGGTCAAACCGATTCACAAAACTTTTGTTGATCACTCTACTTTAAGGAAGAACTTTGTTTGGGAGTGAAACTGAAAGTTAGGTGGCATTTTAAAACCATACACAACACAATATTTGACACAATCTACACAACCGAATGAAAACATAGCGATAAACAGCAGCATAGAAATATCTATTCCACTTATTCTTCACAGAAAAATATCATATGGCTTACTAAAACTGGGAATATAGCACATATAGACTACTTTTTTGGTGCTTTTATGTTGTTTATGGCTCCTTTTGGAGCTTAACAGCCATGGTCACTATATTTAACGGGTTCTAAAAGGAACTGTCCAAACAAAACAATTGGCTAAATGAATCAGACTTCTCAATGCTACCAGCCTTCAGACCTGCTAATTTGCAAACTAATAAAATCACTCGACACTGTAGATGTGGAACGTGGCAGTGGCGGCTGAGCTGGAGAAAGCGGCACTTGAAAACACCTGCAGGAGAAGAGCTCTCCACACATGAGAGCTGATGTGTCTGAATATGTGTGGGGCGTTGAGAGAGCGAGAAGATAGAAATAGATGCAAAGAACTCTATCAGGGAGAGTGTGTGACTCACCACATGCCCAAATGTCCACAGGTTTCCCATAAGCCTCCTTTCTTAGCACTTCTGGAGAAAGGTAACCTGGCGTACCAGCAAACCCTATTGGAGCAAATACAAATACACCTCTGAAAATGCCTCTTCCAGGATCTTTCAAACTCAACAATGCTATGGTGGTAAAAATCATCCGGGCTTTCAAACCCGTATGACTTTTTTTCTTATGTGGAAGACAAAAGGAGATGTTAGGCAGAATGTTAGCTCAGTCACCATTCACCTTCATTGCATCTTTCCATTCAATGAAAATGTAACATTCTGCCAAATATCTCCTTTTGTGTTAAATATTCATATGGGTTTGCAACCAAAGGTGGCAATTTAGATTAAAAAAAAAAAAAAATCCTAATAATAATAATTTTATATATACTGTATTTATATGTATACAGAATATAAACAACATTAAAACAAGACAAAGTTTTTAAGAAACAAAATTGCATTAGATATTAAGGATTGTTTTCTGAGAATATATTAATATAGATATAAATATATAATGTTTTTCTTGTTTTAATGTTTAAACAACATTTAATGAGGTTTATACCAATTAATGAGTTTTATAAATAAATAAATAAAACACTATTTGCCAATAAACTTCATTTAAGATATATTCTCTTTATAAACATCCTTAAAAGTATATATATATATATATATATATATATATATATATATATATATATATATATATATATATATATATATGCATAAGATATTAAGAATTGTTTTCTAAGAATATAATTTCTTGTTTCCTGTTTAAAGCATAAATTTAACAACATTTAATGAGGTTTATGTCAAAATATACACATAAAAATAAAAAACAATTTGCTTACAAACTTAAAGATATAGTCTCTTTATAAACATCCTTAAAACAATATACATGTAAAAAAAAAAATTTGCATAAGATATTAAAAACTGTTTTCTGAGAATATATCTTTGTTGTTGTTTTTTTGTGGTTGTTTGTTTTTTAGATCAACATTTAATGAGGCTTATGCTAAAATAAAATAAAAATGTTACAATATACTTAATTTGAGATATATATTTTCTTTATAAACATCCTTAAAAAAAGATACCTATTGTGTTTGGAAAAACAAAATTGCATAAGATATTAAGAATTGTTATCTGAAAATATAATTTCCTTTTTTCCTGTTTAAAGCGTTAATATGACAACATTTAATGAGGTTTATGCCTAAATAAATACATACTGTAAAAATAAAAAATGATTTGCCAATAAACTTAATTTATTATATATTCTCTGAAAACAAGTCTCATATCTTTCACAATTTTGCTTCACAGGTAAATGAATCTTGTTCTAAGGATGTTCAGATATTTTTAATGAAATAATTAAGAAAATTATTATTATTTTACTTTTTAATTTTTACAAGAGAATTTAAAGTGACCACCTACCAAACCAGGCCTGTTGGTCTCCTTGCACTTCAATGGCCAGTCCAAAGTCGGCCAGCTTGACGGCAGCGTTCTTACATTTACTGGCCAGGAGCAGGTTCTCCGGCTGGGAGGGAGATCAAGGGCGCAACTCATATTACCAAAATCTGATACATATCACCTTTTAACACTTAACACATAACATACAACCACAGCTGCTCACGAGATACAGCATACAAACAGAATCATCTCTCAAAATATGCTGTGCCAGGCTTGTCACCTGTAAAGTTCACTAAAAGCTTGGACTAAAAGTTATAGCAATTTTAGAATTGAGGGCGTGTCATATTGTATATTAGAAGCTGACAATGCAAGCTGGAAGTTGGGAAATCTGTATTTGACCTGACGTTCACGAGAGCTTTACATACTGTTTGTCTCTACTCAACAGCATCTTCGCTGCTGCTCTTTACTGTCATTCTATCCCATAGTGTTCTTAAAGACAGCTTCCTCAGAGGCCCGACTGGATTATCTTTAGTTTAACAAAGTCAATTTGATTGACCGGATGTGTCTCAGCGATCCCACCAGTGTTAGTTGATTTCAAGGAAATTAGCTTAACAAAATATCAAACCAAACTGCCATTATTTTTAAAGAAAGATCACTCAAGCACACTTTTGAAGTAAACACATTTCACAAAAAGAAATTTTATAGGTTTCAACTTATAATTGTTTTTATTATATTATGTACAAAATGAGGACAAATGGTATTTGGACACTTTCGTGAGGGGAACTGACTTCATCCATCCAATAAAAATCACCTTGACACCAGTTGATTAAGAGTGAAGTTAGTTCTAAGAAAAGCTCTAGCAGCTTTTGTTTGCAGATTCCACTTGCTTTCTTAATTTATAAGCTAATGCAATGACATTCAAACATTTTTAAGTGTAACTTTGTGCTGTTCTTAAGCAGGTTTTTTTCCTATTTCTCCAGTGAAAGTGAAGCCAGGTGGGAAATTTGGTATCAAGGGTTTTTGTGACTAAATCAATCTCTGATCTACAGCTGCTGATCTCCAAAGATACAAAAACTCTCAGTCTTCTGTGGTTAAACCACCGCTGCCATCTGCTCGAACTATTGATGGAGCTCAGATGGTGTCTCGGTGTTCCTGGCCCATGATTTGGGCTGCGTTCCGATTGAGAATCCGTAGGATGGTGCGAAATGCTCAGTGACCCTGAGACGTATCTGAGGAAGTGAGGCTGGAAACTGGATGCCAGAAATTTTCATAACCTGATTCATGGAAATATCACAAACGCCTCTTAAGCGAAACATGGAATTCAAATGTATCCAATTTACATTCTTAAGACCTGTTCGTGGTCTAATTGTCCACAATTCATCAGTTCAAAGAAAAAAGAAAGTGTTTGTGTTCACGACTGTGTTCAATGCAATCTCCACCCCAACCTGAATAAGCCACACCCACTTCTGAAAAGCAGTCATAATACAGCATCAACAGGTACGCACAAACAAGAATATGCAAGCATGCAGAACACACGCACAGACAAACGGACAAATCAGAACGACACCTGTCACTCACCTTGAGATCTCGGTGCACCACGCCCATTTGATGGCAATGAAGCACCGCCTCCAGGATCTGCTGGATGCAGTGACTGCATGCAAACACCAGGGGGCGCATGTTAGTCTGAGCAATGCATCATTCTCTCATGCACAGGCGGGAAATGCAGGGCAAAGAGCTACTAATAATGTAACAGTTGCAATTATGTTTTTCTCAGGAATTAATTAATAACGTCAAAACTTGACTAAACATAATGAAATTATTTTAAGTGACTTATTACTGTAATTCTGTAATTTTTACTGTTACAGTCATTATACTGTCATTCAAATTAGCATAAAATAAAGGCAGTACAAAGTATACTACCATGAAGTATAAATACATTACAGATTTTTTCTGCATTACAGTAATGTGAATTTAGGGGTACAATTATTTTTATTTCATTCAAATGAGCACAAATTAAAGGTAGTACAATAAATACTATACTATAAATGCGTTACAGTTTTAAAAAAATATATCAGAATCTTTTCGCATTACGGTCATGTGAATTTAGGAGTAAACTGTGCCTAACTTTCATAAATATAATGTCACAATCCAAACAAAAAAATCTCAATAGTCCTTAAAATTGTCATAAAAAGTGTAAAAAAGAGGTTAATCTACAAAGTTTTGAGTGAATCTCATTAAAACATGTCCAGGTCACATTTTACCCCAAAATCAAAAGAGGAAAATAAGAAATTATATATTGCATTATGAACAAGAGGGCCAATGTTTAGTGGCCATTATGACTTTCACATTATGACATTGTTGTCATGACAGTTAACACACTAACACACCCACAATACTGCATTAATAATGCATGTAGAATTAAATACAATTATAAATGATCTTATTAGATTCTTATGACTGTAATACAGTAATTTTTACTACATTACACTACAAACTGTACTGTCATGCAATGATTTTATGCAATTCAAAATATTAAAGGCCAGTACAACACAATATATTCCTAAAAATAGGCTTAATTTTCTTGAAGCAAAATATAATTTCTAAATTCTCTGTTTGATTATTAGGGTGAATTATGACGTGGACATGTTCTTGACAGGTTTCATGATATTTATTTGATTTATTAGATGTCTAACTGTTGGGTGCTATTTTCAGAGATCCTCCAAATAGTACTGCATATCGGTAGATGACCAGATATTAAAGAACCAACAACCGATTAAGTAGAAAAATGTGAACATCTTTTGAAACATCAGACATGATGCTTTCCTGTGTAATGAAACCTCGTTTACTGCCACAGGAAGCTGTTCCTAACACTACAGCACTTAAAAACAGCTCTTGCGGGTGAGATGATCTCACCACCCACTACGAGAGTGAGCAACAGGGCCATCAGGAAAGATAAAGAGTGGTGAGAGAGACTTGAGCTTAAGACAGGAAAAAGATTTGCAAGAGGGAGGTAAGACTGGCAGATCGCCCAGGAGCTGCTCGGACGCTGCATGTGTGTAGTGCACTGTGTGGTGTGCTTTTGGCAGCGGTAACAGTTGTGTGGCGAGATAGAGATTTAAGGAAATGTTAAGTGTGCGCAGAGAGGGAGGTGGACGGCATGAGTCAGCCTGTGTAGGCGTGTGCTGCTGATTTAGTGAGAGTGAATGTCTGTGTGTGTGTGTGTGTGTGTGTGTACATGTTGCAAAACTGGAACATACAGAGTCATATTCCAGTACTCTTATTAGTAGAGGCTGTTTTACTAGGCCATCACAGTTTGATTCACTAATATAACATTTAAAGATCCCATTGGAAAGGAAAATAACAAATGAGATATGTTTAATGTGGTCAAATCATGGGGAACTAAATGTTTTTCTGATCTTTTGAGATAAAAGAGATCACCGTACTATGAAAACATACATTACTTTTCAAAACTCAAAACTCTCCAGGCCAAAATGACTTATTTGAACTAAGGTGCAGAAAGGACTCATTCTCAAACCTGAAGTATTAACTTATGACAGCCCACATTTAAACATTTAATAAATATACAAAATATAACACTAAATTATACGTTTTTGGAACAAAAAACATACATTTTCACATATTCGTGGACCTCAGAGAGGAAAAATAAATAACAAAAATGAAGCGACCCCTTTGAAGGAACGTCCCAGGTTCAATACAAGTTAAGCTCAATCACCAGCATTTTCAGCATAACTCATATGTTTTCGACTCTTCCCTTTTATATAAAAAAAATAAGCAAAAATCACGCTTACAATAAAGAACTTGCAATGTAAGTGAATGGGGCCAGTTCGTAAACATTAAAATACACAATGCTTCAACAGTATTGCAACAAGATGTAATTATTACCCATGATACACTGATTTTATTGTGATAAAATCGCTTACTAACCTTATCCTTGTATAGTTATAAACTCATTACATTTTAAATTCTTGTAATCAGATTACAGTTACTGATTTGTAATTAAAATTAATGACTTCTAAGTACATTACTTGTGCTAAAGTAATATGCATAATACATTTAAAATATGAATCCATATGTACGTCTGTTAGCGTTAGCGTTGCGACAATGAATGAGGAAATACAGACATTTTGAATTTGCGGAAAACCAAAAACATTTCTAGGAAATGTGATTTAGAAAGTAACTTAAAAGTAAAATAATTAGTCATTTGATTACTTTTTAGATGAAGTAATCAGTAAAGTAATCTGATTTAGGTAAGCAATTAGTAATTTGTAGTGGATTACTTATTTTGAGTAACCCAACACTGAATAACAGGATTACAGGTTTACATTATCATGACAACAAAGTTGTAAAATTGGATTTTACTTGAAACAGATAAGGTTATTAAGCAATGTTATCACACTGAAATCATGTTAACATGTATAATGTTAATGTCTTATGGCTGTACTTTTGAAATAATGTGTATTTTTGCGTTTATGGACTGGCTGCATCCACTTACATTGTAAGTGCCTTACTGTAACCACACCGTTTGCTTTTTTAAATAAATGGATAAATAAAAAAAAAAATAATAATATATATATATATATATATATATATATATATATATATATATATATATATATATATATATATATTTTTTTTTTTTTTTTTTTTGTAAATAATCAACATTACTTGTATTGAACCAGGAACATAGCTTTAATATCTCAATTTTAGCTCCTAAACATTACTGAGATTAAATGGAGAACAAATGGAGACTTTTGCTCCTAAGGAATTTAAGGAGAACATCTGAGGCAAAGCTGGTACATGAAACATAAATGAGAACTCAATTATTTCTCCTGAACTATAAAAGAACATCATCTGAGCAATATCACTTTCCTCTGGGATCCCCCCTAATTCCAGAACCATTCGTCAAAAACACTGATGGCTTCATGTTCTCCCACCCAGTCAGCAAAATGAGTGGTCAGACCAATCAAATACAGAGAAAAGAGGGTTGTACCGTGTGAGTAACCCTCTGTTTTACCATGTTTTCTCTCTCTAGGGTGGTGGACGTAATGCCAAACACAGCAGATACAGTCAGCAGTTTTGTTTGAGCGTCTGAAGAAAGTCTGCGACAAGCTACGAGACTCAGAAAGAGCCCTTCACTCAAGTGACTATTAAACAAAACAATGTGTCTGTTCTCCACCAGCACTCTGTCATTGCGAATGCGAGGGCTGATTGAAACAAGATATTACACGCAGCAAAGGATTACCAATGACAAAGATAAATGACACTGTTTTGAAACAAAAGAGAGAAAGATAGAGACAGATAGAGATTAAAAGAAATAGAGCAGAAAACAGAAAGGTTGAGGATTTGAGAAGATATTCTCAGTGCATCAAGAGCAGTTAGGCCATTTTCACACAATAACTTTTGGTGAAAACCCAAGTTGCTTTGACATAAGAATTAACTTTGTTTGGTGAGAAAACTCCGGTGCATGCCAAGGAAGTCCACTTGTAGACAGGGGTCTGATGAGCAGTACAGTTCGCAATTGGTGTAATGCCTTCCAGACTAATTTGCCAAAGTGAATTTGCCATTGATGATAAACAAACTTTTGTTCATTCATTTATTATGCATTTCTCACTGCGGCTTGTCTCTACAAAAACTGGCATCTGTAAATAGCTCGCATTTTTCAGTAGCAAAACAGAACTTGGGTTCGGACCAAGCAATGTGAAAACAGCGTTAGGGGCGTTCACACTGACAGCGGTTGAAACGCTGGAGGTCGTTGTAATGTTGGTTTCTAGTAGGCTTTCCTACTTGACTGATAATTGTTGTAGTTACTATGGTTTTACTACAAATACCATGGTTAAACAATGGTTATTGGAGTAAAAACATGGTAACGTTTTGTAAGGGAATATCATCTTATTAAATATATAAATATCAGGTAATATTACTGAATTTAATAATATCATCTGATAGTTATATATTTAATAATGGTGACACTTGAAAATAATATCATCCGATTGTTATATATCTAAAAATTATTTTCATCTTTAAATAGATTTAATGTAGCAAGCTACTTTTTGTTGGTAACTTGTAGTGTAGCTAACTCCTTTTTTAAAAGAGTAGCTTGACTGTAGTTAAACTATTTTAAGGTATGAGTAACTTGTAGCTTAGAAAGCTATGGTTTCAAATTAGCTTCCCAAACACAGACTGAATCTCAACTCAACTTTGTCACATCACTATCGGTCAATGTTGCTGCAAATCGCAAACTATCATTAGCCAGGTTTCCATCCAAGTCGCAAATTTAATTAATGCAAAAAACGGAACATCACGAAAACTATTTGCAATTAAAACAGAGTTTCTATCCCAAGTGCCCAATTCGTCACTTTCAGTGAAATTGGTGCAAAACAGAAATGGAAGTTTTCTCCACTGGGGAACCGATGTGGTTCTTTTATTAAATGTAATAAATGACTTGCAATTTAGGGCCCACAGACTAAACACTTTGACAGCGTTCAGAGGCAGATGCATTATGTCTGGGAGTGAAAGCGTGTCAGTCAGTTCTGGGAGGTAATATTAGCCAATCAAATTTTGGAATGCCCAATTCCCAATGTGCTTTTAAATCCTCGTGGTCGTGTAGTGATTCGCCTCAGTCTGGGTGGTGGAGGACGAATCCCAGTTGCCTCCGTGTCTGAGACCGTCAACCCGCGCATCTTATCATGTGGCTTGTTGAGCGCGTTGCAACGGAGACATAGCGCGTGTGGAGGCTTCACGCCATCCACCGTGGCAACCACGCTCATCTCACCATGCGCCCCACCGAGAACGAACCACATCATAGTGACCACGAGGAGGTTACCCCATGTGACTCTACCCTCCCTAGCAACTGGGCCAATTTGGTTGCTTAGGAGACCTGGCTGGAGTCACTCAGCATGCCCTGGGATTCGATCTATCACTCCAGGGGTGATAGTCAGCGTCTTTACCACTGAGCTACCCAGGCCCCCCTTAGCCAATCATTTTGATGATGGGTTTGGTTCCAGAATTTTTGTATGATCAGAACAAAATTTCAGATGTTATGTGATGATGTTGGTCCGCTTGTTCATCCAGTTATGAACTAATTATTCAGTCACATGACTTGTCGAATTTATTTTAGCAACTAAGAATTTATTTGGTAAAAATGTGTTTACATTGTAGTTTATGCACATGTCTCAGAAACATGCACGTATGGGTGTCGCATCAACTTTGGTCACTTTCAACAGTGTGAACTTCTAAAAAAAAGTCTTGTTAAATCATTTTTCACACTCCAACAATTTTGTATTTTTATTTTTCTACTAACAATATCCAATAGTGTATGTACATGCATCACAGGAGATTTATGTCATTTAAAAAAAAATAATAATAAATTGTCATGAAAATTCCCATTATAGAGTTATTTCCAGCACAACTCAAATTTTGTGGTGGAAATTACATTTTTAATGTTTTTAAAGTAAAATGCCGATTCCTTTGTCTTGCCAAGGCTAATTTCACGGCTTATATTTTATGTATCCTAAATACGGAAGCCCTGAACCGCAGTGTGAAAAAAAAAAACATTTCACTAGGTGAAACAGTTTTAGGTGTCTTATTGCCTTCCTGAGCCTATTCCTACATATATTTTTTTTCTCTTAAAAAAAATTTGCTTTCTCAAAAAAAAAATAAATAAATAAATAAATAAATATTTCCTCCTCAAAGAGGCAAAGAAAATATTTTTTTTGTTTTTTTTTGTTTGTTTTTGTGTGTGTGTTTTTTTTTTGCATGCTAGCTAACAATTAGCAGGCGGTACCAACCTCGACCACCAGGTGCCACTATCAGTAAGCATGAATATTTTCACAGATTTTGCATAATTTGGCAAAATTACAGCTTGATTGGATGTGACATGACGCCCAATAAAAATATTCTGCTAATAAGTGAAATTTACATTGAATTTTCTTTGGTTTCTTCAAACATCACTTGTCTCATATTTCATCTAAAGCATGCTCTTCACTGTCACTTTTGTTGACTTGGTTAACAAGTACCCTAGCTTTAGAAAAAACTTTATTAAGGGCAAAAATGTGTGGTGGAAATGATGCCACAACTGTGGGATGTGTTGTAATTTTTTAAAACTTGTTAGAAATCATTTTCACACAATAAATATTTAAATGGTTTTTGTTTATTTTGCTTGTTGCTTAGATTGTCATAGTTTTAAACATGTCATCATTTGTATTTTTATAATGAATTTTTATAGTTTAATATTGAAAGTCTGGGCCTGGATCAAGGCTAAAATCTACAGTATACATAAAAGGGATCTGAAAAAATAAATTATGAAGGCCAGGTAAAACAATAGTTAGTTTTAATGTGACCTTCGAATAACAAAAAGAAAAAAGTTAAAATCTGTTTAATAAAATCATAAAAATGTATCATTTATAAATGTATTTATACAAATGTATACATTTATCAAATCATAAAAAAATAACAGTTTTCAATTTTATTATAAAATAGATTTTTTATATATATAATTTATCAATTTTAATTATTAATTTTAAAATAAAATACATTTAAAAATTTACTACAAATCAACTCCTGAGACATGAAATTGCTCAAATTGCTCAAGTTTTTATGTACATTTTGGAAATGTGATTTGCATCTTGGATTTTTCTATCTAGCATTTTGTATGCAATTTCGCAATGTAATGAAAGTTTCAATGGAAACCCATCTATTGAATGAATGACTTCTGGGCAGTATTAATCTCGTCAATGAAATCACTGACGAAAACGCTCGTTGATGAAGGTATTTTTGACTTAGACGATAAAGAAGACGAGACAAAAAAGGCTCATCATGATGATAAATAAACGATTTCAATAAAGTATACTGTTGACGAAAATATGAGATAAAAATAACTGCAAGATATTAACAGAAGAAGAAACATCTTGAGAATCTGTATATAGAAGAAGATTTTAGACATGGATTCATCTAATAGTTAATCCAGTATGTTAGGGGTTTCTCCACTTGAGCTGCGCGAGTTGAACTTGCTAACTCTGGCAAAATTAACCGCTTTAAAACGGGGTAAATACCTCATTCAAACGCATCCTATTTATACATGAGATTAATCACTACATCCAAAACATACTGTATATGTAATATAACAACTTACATCTGCACAGTGAAGTGAATGAACAGGTTAACTTAAACTAAATGTTGCGCTAGTCAGAACATGCATAATTTGCGTTGAGTAACTTGCGCAGTGAATACACTGTTTCCATAAGAAAAACGCTACATGCAATTTAATATCCTTTCACAGAAAATTAATAAGTCTCTAAAGCATGAAGCATTCAGAATACAGGCTAACTTCTAAAAATTAGCTAATAGTTTAGTCTATTCATTATTTCAGGAGCTCAGGATTTTCACAACAAGGACAGTATGTATATGTATATGTTTGACACATGTTTAGAAAATGTTTTACAATTTTTTTCTAAATGTTTAAATATTTGATATAATTTTGGTCCGTTACAGTTTGACACACTTTTTGTCCATTTTGCACGTCATCATCAACAAAATTATATAATTTCCGTTGACTAAAATGTGTCATTTTCGTCAGAGTAAAACTGACTAAAATTATGATTATGACATGAAAAAATATTGACTAATTTTAAAGGACTAAATGACTAAAACAAAAAACTGTGAAACAATTAACACTGCTTCCAGGCTGGGGCCTGGGTAGCTCAGCGAGTATTGATGCTGACTACCACCCCTGGAGTCGCGAGTTCGAATCCAGGGCGTGCTGAGTGACTCCAGCCAGGTCTCCTAAGCAACCAAATTGGCCAGTTGCTAGGGAGGGTAGAGTCACATAGGGTAACCTCCTCGTGGTCGCGATTAGTGGTTCTCGCTCTCAATGGGGCGCGTGGTAAGTTGTGTGTGAATCGCGGAGAATAGCATGAGCCTCCACATACTGTGAGTCTCCGCAGTATCATGCACAGCGAGCCACGTGATAAGATGCGTGGATTGACGGTCTCAGAAGCGGAGGCAACTGAGACTTGTCCTCCGCTACCAGGATTGAGGTGAGTAACTGTGCCACCATGAGGACCTACTAAGTAGTGGGAATTGGGCATTTCAAATTGGGAGAAAAGGGGATAAAAAAAAAAAAAAAAAAAAAATGCTGCTTCCAGGCGCTATGTCGCTTCAGACCGTTTTCAGTGTGAAACCCCCTTTTGAGTGCAGAAACAGGGCCAAAATGCCAGCAAACACACATTTCAGTCAGACAGTCGGTCACACGGACAAACAGATGGGCGGCTAGGAACAGGCAGGAGTCACATGACACATGCAGTGGCCCAGTGCACCTCCCATACTGACCTTCAGGTCCCTGTGAACTATATCATGATGGTGTATATGACTGACACTCTCAAGAATCTGATGGATACAATGACTGTAAAGACAAGAGGAGAGGGGAGGACAGAGAAAAGATAGGATGAGGGACGAGTGCAGCGAAGGAGGTGGTGAATTATTCACAGGGCGATGAGTGCGGGAATGGAATAAGAGAGACTGTCAATCGAAGGCGTATCAGATATGAGGGTGATGAAATGAGACGAGTGATAACAGTGTGTGTGGAAACAAAATTGCTGAAATACCCTGATGTTAAAATGACACAGAACAATAGAAATGCATCATTTCCTCTGAGGGCTCTGATGTAGGGGAGATAGGTGGATGGCTGCTATAAACTGAGGGATGGGTGGATACATAGAGTGGTGTAGGGCTGACAATATGTAAATAATCTGTGTATTTGTCTTTCTAGGTGTTTGAGTGAGCATATTAATAGGTTTCTGAGATGCTAACTAATGCTGCTTTCACGTGCTATTGGAATGATCACAAATACGAGTTTTGGAAGTTGCACATGAATGAGAGGAGACATAAACTTTCAACATGGCGGAGGAAAGTACAGTTTTTCTAGTGAATTCAGTTTTCAAAACGCAGCAAACTTATCACTTGCCGTTTCAGTAGTTTGCATACCCTGGCAGAAATTGTGACATTTTGGCATTGATTTTGAAAATATGACTGATCATGCAAAAAAACTGTCTTTTATTTAAGGATAGTGATCATATAAAGCCATTTATTATCACATAGTTGTTTGGCTCCTTTTTAAATAATAATGATAACAGAAATCACCCAAATGTCCCTGATCAAAAGTTTACATACCCTTGAATGTTTAGAATGTTACAGACACACAAGGTGACACACACAGGTTTAAATGGCAATTAAAGTTTAATTTCCCACACCTGTGGCTTTTTAAATTGCAATTGATGTCTGTGTATAAATAGTCAATGAATTTGTTAGCTCTCAAGTGGATGCACCTAGCAGGCTAGATACTGAGCCATGGGGAGCAGAAAAGAACTCTCAAAAGACCTGCATAACAAGGTTATGGAACTTTATAAAGATGGAAAAGGATATAAAAAGATATCCAAAGCCTTGAAAATGCCAGTCAGTACTGTCCAATCACTTATTAAGAAGTGGAAAATTCTGGGATCTCTTGATACCAAGCCAAGGTCAGGTAGACCAAGAAAGATTTCAGCCAAAACTGCCAGAAGAATTGTTCAGGATACAAAGAAAAACCCACAGGTAACCTCAGGAGAAATACAGGCTGCTCTGGAAAAAGATGGTGTGGTTGTTTCAAAGAGCACAATACAATGATACTTGAATAAAAATGAGCTGCAAGGTCGAGTTGCCAGAAAGAAGCCTTACTGCACCAATGCCACAAAAAAGCCCGGTTACAATATGCCCGACAACACCTTGACACGCCTCACAGCTTCTGGCACACTGTAATTTGGAGTGACGAGACCAAAATAGAAAAATTGTTTGGAGAGGGGTCAACAAGGCCTATAGTGAAAAGAATACCATCCCCACTGTGAAGCATGGTGGTGGCTCACTGACGTTTTAGGGGTGTGTGAGCTCTAAAGGCACGGGGAATCTTGTGAAAATTGATGGCAAGATGAATGCAGTATGTTATCAGAAAATACTGGCAGACAATTTGCATTCTTCTGCATGAAAGCTGCGCATGGGACGCTCTTGGACATTCCAGCACGACAATGACCCTAAGCACAAGGCCAAGTTGACCCTCCGGTGGTTACAGCAGAAAAAGGTGAAGGTTCTGGAGTGGCCATCACAGTCTCCTGATCTTAATATCATCGAGCCACTCTGGGGAGATATTAAACATGGGGTTCATGCAAGATGGCCAAAGACTTTGCATGACCTGGAGGCATTTTGCCAAGAAGAATGGGCAGCTATACCACCTGCAAGGATTTGGGGCCTCATAGACAACTATTACAAAAGACTGCACACTGTCATTGATACTAAAGGATGCAATACACAGTATTAAGAACTAAGGGTATGCAGACTTTTGAACAGGGATCATTTCATTTTTTTCTTTGTTGCCATGTTTTGTTATGATTGTGCCATTCTGTTATAACCTACAGTTGAATATGAACCCCATAAGAAATAAAAGAAATGTGTTTTGCCTGCTCACTCATGTTTTCTTTAAAAATGGTACATATATTACCAATTCTCCAAGGGTATGCAAGCTTTTGAGCACAACTGTACATGTATGTGTATCAGTAACCATTTGATGCAAATTGTATATTTTTTACCCAGAGAAAACAGCATGTAATTGCCCAAAATTCCATTAACATCAACTATAGTCAAAATAAGAGTTCCCCGAGAAACGTGCAAGAATGAACCTGGCGTCCTCCTTTTTTTCTGTTCTCTCTGACAACAAAGCACTTGAACATGACGTACTTGTAATTATGACTTCAGAAGTGGGAAGTAGGATAATTCCCATAGCACGTAAAGGCATCATAATTCACTAATAATTGCAACCTAATCTCATAGAATGAACGTTACTATAACTACGTTTGCAACTGACTTTTACGTTCCGCGTTCTACATTTCACTGCAGTTTCCTGGTGAAATAAACACTAGAGGCACTACAACAACTGTGCGTTTTATTCACTTTCACACAAATCATGATTAAAACAGCTGATAATGACTTTATAAACACTTAATTTTCGCTCTATTACTCATACACTGCTATGTTATGATATCGAAACACTTTTACACTAACGCATCATTTGAAAAACGCTACATTTTAATCCATGTATTACAGACCCACCTACATTTACACACTTAGTCCCATGTGATTAGCTTGCTCTGTAGCTCACCTGATAGGGTGTTAAACTTTGCACTCGGGTGATCGCGGTTTGATCCCAGCCAAGCACACAAGCTGACACGTGAGACGAAAGTGTCATAGAAGCGACACGAAATAACGTGGTTGCTTCAGAAAATGTGCTTTTCATGTAGCATCTGATTTTACAACAATGGTTGCTAGGTTAGGTTTAGGCGTTGGTTTAGGATAAGGATGTCTGTTTTGTTTACCTCTCATTTGCTTTTTGGACACTTTATTGTTAAGGTTCATGTTAACGTTTTAACTTAGGGAGGTACGCTTTACTCATTAAAACCTCCATTTAATATTCACCATAAAAACCTAGTCCAATTACGATACAATTTCACTCGCATTTGGCGCCCCCCGCTGGACATTTCACTGGGAAACTGCAGCAAAGCGTGTATTGAAGCATGTAATTTCATTTTGCAAAAATGTTGCCAAGGTCATGGAATTTTCATGAGATCAGGCTGAATAATTGTGTAAATGTATTCCAACCTGTATGCACAGAAAAAGTTCTCATGTTAAATTTTCGCCGGATTCACAACAGGTGCATATGCACACAAATTTGTTCTTCACCTCATGTTGATACTGATGCATTATTGTTACATATTCTTTTTTTTTGCTAAGAAGGAACTAAATGCATTTTGACAGGAAAACAAGTATATAGTATAAAAAGTCAGTTCCCTATTTGTCACTCACTCGACATTGTGTCGATGTAGACACTAGGGGTCGCCCTTGGGAGCCCCGAACACCTCTGATCTTTGAAAAAAGGCTAATGGGAATTGGCGAGTGGAATTTGCATGCCACTCCCCGGGACATACGGGTATAAAAGGAGCTGGCTTGCAACCACTCATTCAGATTTTCTCTTCTGAGCCAAGCGGTTGTGTTCAGCAAGCTGAATTACTCTGCCGATCCATTCACCTCGAAAAGCTGTTGGATTTACAGCGCATTACAGCGGCTTCTCCCCCTCTTGCATTGGTGAAGTGAAGAGAACACCCCTGGGTTCTTCAGCAGCTAAAAGAGTATATTCTTCCTACTGAAAGAGTATATTTTCCCTTCTAAAAGAGTGGCATTAACGGAAAGCATCTTTTTAAAGATGCCTCTCTGTTTGTGTGTAACAAACACGCCCACGCCAGGCCAGTTCTGACGGACTGTGGGGACGACTTTCCTTCTACCCCCTCCCTGACCGGCCCTATTATGGGTATCCGGAGCCAGGTAAGTGCAGATTCAGCACGGCCACGAAGTCGGGGCTCCAGCCCCCTCGACGTGGCGCCTCAGGCTCCACCCCATCGCGAGGCCCCACCCGCCGGTACGTCCGACGCGATTGTCCCCTTGGTCCCCCTTGCTCGGAACTTGGGGGCGTGGCTCGCGCTCCCCAACCCGTCGCAGTGGTTGATCAGGACCGTCCGACTCGGCTACGCGATTCAGTTTGCCAGGCGTATGTCCAGGTTCAACAGTGTCCGCTTCACTTCGGTGAAAGGCGAGAACGCTTCTGCCTCGCGCGCCTGTTCCTCCAGCCAAGATGAAGAAGGGGTTTAACAGCCTCTACTTCATTGTACCCATAAAAGGCAGTGGGTTGCGGGCAATCTTGGACCTGCGAGTTCTGAACCGGGCCTTGCACAGACTCCCATTCAAAATGCTGACGCAAAAGCGCATTTTGGCAAGCGTCCGGCATCAAGATTGGTTCGCGGAGGTAGACCTGAAGGACGCGTACTTCCACGTCTCGGTTCTACCTCGACACAGACTCTTTCTGCAGTTTGCTTTCGAGTACCAATACAAGGTCCTCCCCTTCAGTCTGTCCCTGTCACCTCGCGCCTTCACGAAGGTCGCAGAGGCAGCCCTTGCCCCATTAAGGGAAGTGGGCGTTCGCATCCTCAACTATCTCGATGACTGGCTGACTCTAGCTCACTCGCAGGACTTGTTGTGTGTGCACATGGACCTGGTGCTCAGGTACCTCAGCCGGTTGGGGCTTCGGGTCAACAGGAAAAAGAGCATGCTCTCCCCGGTTCAGAGCATCTCTTTTCTCGGCATGGAGTTAGACTCAGTCTCAATGATGTCGCGCCTCACGAGCGAGCGCATGCAGTCAGTGCTGAACTGTCTGAGAGTGTTCAGGTGGAAAACGTTGGTCCCACTGAAATTATTTCAGAGGCTCCTGGGGCATACGGCATCCTCAGCGGCGGTCACGCCGCCCGGTTTGAGGCATATGAGACCGCTTCAGCACTGGCTTCAGACTCAAGTCCCGAGATGGGCATGGCACCACGGCGCACACCGCGTGCTCGCCATGCCGGTCTGCCGCCATCTGTTCAGACCTTGGACCGACCTGGTGTTTCTACGGGCAGGAGTTCCCCTAGAGCAGGTCTCCAGGTGCGTTGTGGTTACGATGGATGCCTCCAAGCGTGGGTGGGGCGCCGTGTACAACGGGCGCGCAGTCGCCGGTCCTTGGACTGGCCCGCGACAACGTTGGCACATCAACTGCCTCAAGTTGCTAGCAATATTGCTCGCCCTGCGGAGGCTTTTGCTGTTGATCCAGGGCAAGCACGTGTTGGTCCGGACAGACAACACGACAACGGCAGCGTACATCAACCGCCAAGGTGGTGTGCTCTCTCGTCGCATGTTGCAACTCGCCCACCGTCTCCTCCTCTGGAGTCACCAGCGACTCAAGTCGTTGTGAGCCACTCACATCCCGGGCAACCTCAACAGCAAAGCGGACATGATTTTGCGGCAGGTCATGCTCGGGGGAGAGTGGAGACTCCACCCTCAGGTGGTCCAGAGTCAATCGATCTGGTCAAGCGCAGGTGGACCTGTTCGCTTCCCGGGAATCCTCCCAGTGCCCGCTCTGGTATTTCCTGACCGAGGCTCCCCTCGGCACAGATGCGCTGGCAGGCAGCTGGCCCCTGGTGCTACGCAAGTATGTGTTCCCCCCAGTGAGCCTACTTGCACAGACGTTGTGCAAGGTCAGGGAGGACAAGGATCAGGATGTCCTAGTAGCACCCAACTGGCCTACCCAGACCTGGTTCTCAGACCTCACGCTCCTCGTGACAGCCCCCCGGTGAATTCAACTAAGGAAGGACCCTCTTCCTCAGGGACGGAGCACCATCTGGCACCCGCGACCAGACCTCTAGAATCTCCACATCTGGCCCTTGGACGGGACGCTGAAGACCCAAGTGGCCTACCACTTGCGGTGGTAGACACGATCACTCAGGTCAGGGCTCCCTCTACGAGATGCCTGTATGCCTTGAAGTGACGTCTGTTCGCTAAGTGATGTTCTTCCTGACGTGAAGACCCCCAGAAACGCGCAGTTGGATCAGTGCTTTCCTTCCTGCAGGAGGGGCTGGAGGGGCAGCTGTCTCCCTCCACCTTGAAGGTGTATGTAGCCGCTATATCAGCATATCACGATGCAGTAGACGGTAAGTATTTGGGGAAGCACGAATTGATCGTCAGGTTCCTGAGATGCGCTAGGAGGTTAAACCCCCCCAGATCGCATCTCATCCCCTCGTGGGACCTCTCCGTGGTCTTTCGGGGCCTACGGGGAGCTCCATCTGAGCCCCTAGAGTCAGCTGAGCTAAAGGCATTCTCTTTGAAGACTGCCCTCCTGACGGTGCTCACCTCCATCAAGAGGGTAGGGGACCTGTAGGCGTTTCCTGAGGCCCCGACCGGGCTATGTGCCTAAGGTTCCCAAGACCCCGTTTAGGGATCAGGTGGTGAACCTGCAAACGAAGCTGCCCTGGGAGGAGGCAGACCCAGCCTTATCGTTGCTGTGTCCAATGCTACTTTGCGCATCTATTTGGATCACACGCAGAGCTCTAGACACTCTGAGCAGCTCTTTGTCTGCTTTGGCGGACAGCGGAAAGGGAGTGCTGTCTCCAAACAGAGGAACGCCCACTGGGTCATTGACGGCATCACTATGGCATATCACGCCCAGGACGTGCCGCCCCCCCTTGGGGCTATGAGCCCACTCTACTAGGAGTGTGGCGGCCTCCTGGGCTCTGACCAATGGTGCCTCTTTAGCAGACATCTGCAGAGTGGCGGGCTGGGCAACACCCAACATTTTTGCGAGATTCTATAATCTCCAGGTTGAGCCGGTTTCGCACCGTGTGTTTTCAGGTACGAACAGGTAAGTTCCAGGACACCCAGCCAGCTGTCTCGGAACTTACCCTCCCCCAGGTGAAGATGTGCGCTTTGACTCCCAGTCGTGTCCACAAAGTTCTGGACCCTGGATGACTTTCCTCCTTAGCCCTGTGGCAGGCGGGCTTGCGGAGAAACTCGCTGCCGGCCCAGTACATGTGTTAACTAGGTCCTGTACTGGGGTAGGTGCTCCACATGCACTGGTTCCCCGTAGGTAACCCCCAGTGTGATGATTCTTCCGCAAAATGGTTTCTCTGTTGGTAAACTGTGTCTTCCATGTCTGTAGAGCTCCTCCCCTCGGGTAGGACTTACCACGGGACTTCTCCACATGACAAAACTTGGTAAGACCATGTAACGTATTTCCACTCAAATACCCCCCCCCCTCTGGGCGGGGTGTGTTCTCCACGGTGTCTCCCCCTTGGGAGGTTACGTGACGGCCTGGTGCACTGGCTACGAGGCACACAGCGGTCTGCCCATCTCGCACTGCCAGTCCACGTAACACAGTTCAGTCATTGTGGCGTTTTGTATAGGGACCCCTAGTGTCACTACATCGACACAACATCGAATGAGTGACAGATAGGGAATGACCTGGTTACTTTTGTAACCTCCGTTCCCTGATGGAGGGAACGAGACGTTGTGTCCCTCTTGCCACAACACTGAACTACCCGCTGAAATGGCCATGACCTTGTCTCGGCTCCTCAGCACAAAACCTGAATGAGTGGTTGCGAGCCAACTCCTTTTATACTCATATGTCCGGGGGAGTGGCATGCAAATTCCACTCACCAATTCCCAATGGCCTTTTTTCAAAGATCAAAGGTGTTCGGGGCTCCCAAGGGCGACTCCTAGTGTCACTACATCCCTCCATCAGGGAACGGAGGTTACGAAAGTAACCAGGATGTTTTCAGCACCTTCAAAATCAGCGATTAATTGCTATTAACTATGAAAAATCATGCGATTAATCGCGATTACATATTTTAATCGAATGAGAGTACAAGTACAAATGCTTCAGTAAAAACTGTTAATTTATTAAAATTAAATGCATGTAGTTTCTATGGTAAAATATTATAAAAATATATGTTTTTAAGAAGTAAAAAATATGATTCACCTTATACTTAAAGGAACATTCTGGGTTAAAGGCATAATGTTGATTACCACAAAAAGTAATTTTGACTTGTCCCTCATTTTCTTTAAAAAAAAAAAAAGAAGCAGCAAATATTTAGATTACAGTGAGGCACTTACAATGGAAGTGAATGGGGCCAATTTTTGGAGGGTTTAAAGGCAGAACTATGAATCTTATAATTTTATAAAAGAACTTACATTAATTCATAAGTTAAAACGTGTGTATTATTTGAGCTGTAAAGTTGTTTAAATCGTCATTTTTACAGCCGTTTTAGGGTTTGTTGACATTACATCATCATGGAAACAAAGTTGCAAAATTGGATATAACTTTACACAGAAAAGGTTAGTACGTGATTGTATCACTCTTAAATCCTGTCAGCATGTATAATATTTATGTCTTGTGGCTATACTTTTGAAACACCTTAGCAAGCATATAGCAATGCTTTGGCAACTACCTACAACACCGTAACATCCTACCCACAACTTTTATATGGATAATCACCATAAAATATTAAAATCTAGTTTTAATTCTGTTTTTCTCAGTGATAATTCTATGGAAACAGATAAAAAAGGCAGAGTGTAGTTCTGCAGAGGTGTGAGTGGGTACGTGTGCAGTGCTGTTCTGAATATGAGCTGACACCATAATTACTGTATGTGTATTAATTAGAGCCCTACTTTCAGTCTTGTGTGTGTGTGTGTGTGTGTGTGTGTATAGGCAGGTGGAGCGGCTACGGCCCCCAGGGACAGATACATTTCACCGTCTTGACAGGGGAACGGGGGACTTCGCAACACATTTCCACCCACAAATACGGCCGATGAGCTCATGGATTTTGATTGCGCTACCTCTCATCACTCGCGAGCTCTTGTATTTCCTCCCTTGGTAACTGTCTCTCTTTCTATTCCACGTTGTGTGTCTCACTCCCACATGCATACCCACACAGTCAAATTGATTAAAGCTTTTCTCCTGAGGGCGACTGCAGTGTGTCTGTGTGTGCGTGTCGTCGTGTGGATCTGTGAGAAGATCTGATGCAAATAGGGAAAAGATGAAATAAAAAAAATGAAGCCAATGGAAAAAACAGGAGGGTAAAGGGGTCTGCAAAAGTAAATTGCAACTGTAGATAAAGAAAATGAGGCCGCCCACGCTTAACTGCCTCAGCGAGACACTGCCTTTATTTAAAAATAAAAAAAGACCCTAAACAAAAAATATCACTCACATAATGAGCACAAAAATATCACGCAGCACAAAATATTTTTCTTAAAAAAATATTTTTGTTTTCCAGTAAACTTTACTAAGCTTTCTTAAAACAAGATCAACTTACTTGTGTATCATGGTTGTTCCCCCACTACATACATTTTGTTAAAACAAGAAACAACTATTTGCAGAAAGGGAATTTGTTTTTGCAATTTTGCCTCTTAAGTAAATTTATCTTGTTTTAAGTATATTTAGACATTTTTTATTGAAAAAAAATATATATATATTTTTTTGTAGTGCACGTATTATTCTATGACAGCTCAGAATACTTAAATCTAACCGGTTAAAATCGGAATGAAAAGGAAGGGGATAAAGAAATGGAATGTGGCTGGGAGGAATGGAGAGGAAATGGCAACAGGGAACATCTGACAAGACAACAGAAAACTGACAGGGGAAATCAGAAAGACTGTTTTACCTGGCGTCAGCTTCACTGTAATATTCTCTGGCAACAATATCCTCAAACAGCTCTCCACCCGTCACACTGCAAGACACAGAGAAGATATCAGCTCCAGAGTCACCATATGCAAATACTCAATTTAATCTGAAATATTCACATTTTAATTTAATGTGCTTCACTGGTATAGTGAAAAATGTGCATTCATATTGCCATAAAAATACCAATGTGAAATGGTGCATAATTAGGTCAAATAAAAAGATTTATTATGAAATATTTTAATTTTAACTGTATTTCATTTCAATAATTTTCAATCATTAAATAACAAAAAAGTAAGGAAAAATAAGTAAAATAAAGATACTGCAAAAATAAAAAATAAATATCTATTTTTTTGCATTTCATTTTATTTTTTATTTTTACATAATTAAAGGAATATTTCGGGTTCAGTACAAGTTAAGCTCAATTGACAGCATTTGTGGCATAATGTTGATTACCACAAAAATTAATTTAGACTCGTCACTCCAGTGAGGCATTTACAATGGGAGTGAAAATATTTTAAACATTAAAATACTCACTATTTAAAAAATATAGCCACAAGACCTAAACAATATGCATGTATACATGATTTTAGTGTGATAAAATCGCTTACTAAAGTTTTCTGTGTACAGTAAAAGCCAATTTACAACTTCGTTATCATGACGATGTAATGTCAACAATCCCCAAAACCCTAAAATGACTGTAAAAATGACAATTTAAACAACTTTAAAGCTCAAATAATACATTCATTTTAACAGAAGAATTAATGTAAGTGCTTTTATAAAATTATAAGCTTCACATTTCTGCATTTAAACCCTCCAAAAATTGGCCCCATTCACTTCCACTGTAAGTGCCTCACTGTGACCTCCATTTTTGCCTTTTTTGAAAAAAGGAGGGACGAGTTGAAACACATTTTTATGTTGAACACTATATTGACTGAGCTTAATTTGTATTGAACATGGAATATTACTTTAATTACAAATTAAATAATAAGAAACAATATGTTAAAATAAGTACAATAAAGATACTGCAAAAATAAAATATTTTGAACTAATTTTATTTTAATTATTTCATTTGAATAATTTTACATAATTAAATTATATATTAAATTATAAGAGAAAGGGGAAAAATTAAATAAAGATAATGTAAAAAAAAATCAGTTGAATTTATTTTTAATGTATTTAATTTAAATTAAATTGTAAATTAAATTATAAGACAACAAATTGTCTAATCATTGTATTTCACATCACTGCATTTTTTAATTAAATATTATATATATATATATATATATATATATATATATATATATATATATATATATATATATATATATATATTACATTTTAATTTTTCAATTCAAATCAAGTTAAATTAAATAATAGTACAAAACTGAAGTAGCAGCAATCGATAAATGTAATAAATGAAGTACCATTAATTAAACAAATTAGTTAAGAAGGTTAAACTGATTATGCCAGTAATAGTAATTTACAGACATGTATGCATGAGCTTCTGTATGACAGAAAAATCGATACAAAGTGCGTGAGAGAGAGCAGAAGAGAGATCTAGCAGTAATGGATGGGGGAATCCTCTAGAAGAGAGATCACGGGGGCTTCGGGGGGGAAGCCCCTGCTGCAGGATTTCTCTTCAACTGGGCAGCCCAGCTCTGTTGCCATGGAAACTGGCTCTTTAGTGAGTGGGAGAACTGGGGGGTGGGGTTAGAGAGAGAGAGATTCTAGGGGAAGGTGGAGCGTGTGGGCGTCTATTAAAGCGCACAGAGGAAAAACACAGCAGAATATATATTATGCACCACATTATATACAGCTGAAGTCAGAAGTTTACATACACCTTAGCCAAATACATTTAAACTCAGTTTTTCACAATTCCTGACATTTAATCATAGAAAACATTCCCTGTCTTAGGTCAGTTAGGATCACTACTTTATTTTAAGAATGTGAAATGTCAGAATAATAGTAGAGAGAATTATTTATTTCAGCTTTTATTTCTTTCATCACATTCCCAGTGAGTCAGAAGTTTACATACACTTTGTTAGTATTTGGTTGCATTGCTTTTAAATTGTTTAACTTGGGTCAAACGTTTTGGGCAACCTTCCAAAAGCTTCTCATAACAAGTTGCTGGAATTTTGGCCCATTCCTCCAGACAGAACTGGTGTAACTGAGTCAGGTTTGTAGGCTTCCTTGCTCGCACATGCTTTTTCAGTTCTGCCCACAAATTTTCTATCAGACTGAGGTCAGGGCTTTGTAATGGCCACTCCAATACCTTGACTTTGTTGTTCTTAAGCCATTTTGCCACAACTTTGGAGGTATGCTTGGGGTCATTGTCCATTTGAAAGACCCATTTGTGACCGAGCTTTAACTTCCTGGCTGATGTCTTGAGATGTTGCTTCAACATATCCACATAATTTTCCTTCCTCATGATGCCATCTATTTTGTGAAGTGCACCAGTCCCTCCTGCAGCAAAGCACTCCCCACAACATGATGCTGCCACCCCCATGCTTCACGGTTGGGATGATGTTCTTCGCTTGCAAACCTCACCCTTTTTCCTCCAAACATAACAATGGTCATTATGGCCAAACAGTTCAATATTTGTTTCATCAGACCAGAGGACATTTCTCCAAAAAGTAAGATCTTTGTCCCCATGTGCACTTGCAAACTGTTGTCTGGCTTTTTTATGGCAGTTTTGGAGCAGTGGCATCTTCCTTGTAGAGCAGCCTTTCAGGTTATGTCGATATAGGACTCGTTTTACTGTGGATATAGATACTTGTCTACCTGTTTCCTCCAGCATCTTCACAAGGTCCTTTGCTATTGTTCTGGGATTGATTTTCATTTTTCACACCAAACTACGTTCATCTCTAGGAGACAGAATGCGTCTCCTTCCTGAGCAGTATGATGGCTGCGTGGTCCCATGGTGTTTATACTTGCGTCCTATTGTTTGTACAGATGAACGTGGTACCTTCAGGCCTTTGGAAATTGCTCCCAAGGATGAACCATACTTGTGGAGGTCCACAAATGTTTGGCTGATTTCTTTTGATTTTCCCATGATGTCAAGCAAAGAGGCACTGTGTTTGAAGGTAGGCCTTAAAATACATCCACAGGTACACCTCCTATCAGAAGCTAATTGTCTAAAGGCTTGACATCATTTTCTGGAATTTTCCAAGCTGCTTAAAGGCACAGTTAACATAGTGTATGTAAACTTCTGACCCACTGGAATTGTGATATAGTCAATTAAAATTGAAACAATCTGTCTGTAAACAATTGTTGGAAAAATTGCTCGTGTCATGCACAAAGTAGATGTCCTAAACGACTTGCCAAAACTATAGTTTGCTAATATGAAATCTGTGGAGTGGTTAAAAAATTAGTTTTAATGACTTCAACCTAAGTGTATGTACATTTCTGACTTCAACTGTAGAAGCACTTACAGGTCAAATAAGAGGTAATGGAAACCCTCCTCTGATATACTGTCATGGAGCCGAACTGCATACAAGATAAAGAGAGTAATAATATTATCACACACTTTCATTTCCCATTCATTTAAATGTACAGCATTATCAAAAGAGCTCTATAGTGTTGCCTCAATGGAAAGGAAACTGCTTTATGCATTAAAATGAAATGAACAGGAAGCATTTTCTATATCAACGTCCCTTGAGACCCTTTTAAGTCATTTGTCTCTGAGTTTTCCACACCTGCGTCCTGAATTAGACATTTCACACTGATTTTGACATGAATGGAAGAGTTCTGGCAGATTGGAGAAGCTTACATTAATACTCATATAATATTATGTCCTACAGTAAGTGAGACAGTGTTCAATGTCTAAATGAGGACAGAGACTCACCGATATTGGGATGCTTGAGCAGACGGCAGATACGGGCTTCTCGTTCGAGCTTCTGGTGATCTGGAAAAAGCAAGATTTAGTCCACGTTAAGTATCATATATGGTGGAACTTCATAAAGAGTAATTAAAAGTTTAAAGTTTTTTTATTAAAAAAAACATTCTCCTATCCTAAATGAAAATAATTTTTGGAATTATATATGGTCATGCTAATGGTGCAGAAATAACAATATTGACAGCCTGTGGCTTTCTCCTTGCTGGAATCAAACCAGCAACCCTCTGGTTACCAACTGTAAGCATTTTTTATCCACTATGCCACATCACCACTAATCAACAGATCCCAGACCACTTTACAATCCATTACAACACACTCATATTGGAAATTGAAGTAAATATATCACTGCTATCTGTCTGAGATGAATAGATGGACAGACAGATGGGCAGACGAACAGATGAATGGTTTATATGGATGATTGGACAGATGGATTTAAAAAAAACTTTAATAAGAACTCAAATTCAAAGTTCAGATGTTATGATAGATGAACAGTGTTTCATTGTTCATAAATAGAGTAAGATCCTTTACACTTAGCTTTACATTCTCCATTCAAAACCTATTAGGTTTTATCTACAGACTTTTGTTTGGGTGTGAAAGTTCTCTTCCTGCTCATCTGCACTCATTGCAGCGTGTTCCTGCAGTTTTAAAGGGATAGTTCACCCAAAAATAAAAATTCTCTTATCATTTACTCACCCTCATACCATCCCAAAGTTGTGTGACTTTCTTTCTTCTGCAGAACACAAATATAGATTTTTAGAAGTATATCTCAACTCTGTAGGTCCATACAATGCAAGTGAATGGGTACCAAAATTTAAATGTTCAAAAAAGCACATAAAGGCAGCATTAAAGTAATCCATAAGACTCCAGTGGTTTAATCCATGTCTTCAGAAGCGATATGATAAGTATGGGTAAGAAACAAATCAATATTTAAGTCCTTTTTTACTATAAATTCTCCTCTCTGCCTGGCGATATGCACAAAGAATGTGAAATGGCAAAAACAAAAGAAGAAGAATGTGAAAGCGAAAGTTGAGATTTATAGTAAAAAAGGACTTAAATATTGATCTGTTTCTCACCCACACCTATCATGTCACTTCTGAAGACATGGATTAAACCACTGGAGTTGTATGGATTACTTATATGCTGTATTTTTATGCTTTTTGGAGCTTCAAAGTTCTGGCTACTATTCACTTGCATTGCATACAGCAACAGAGCTGAGAAATTATTCTAAAAAATATTTGTGTTCTGCAGAAGAAAGACAGTCAGACACATCTGAGATGGCATGAGGGTGAGTAAATGATCAGATAATTTTCATTTTTGGGTGAACTATTACTTTAACACTGATCTGAGATCACCTGATCCTCATCAAACTCTCACTTCAATCCTTTTAAGTTGCACATTTAAAGCAGTCTCAGATCTGCTCATAGACGTCACTTCAAACGGCAAAGCAAAGGTCACACTCAGCATCACCTCGACCTCAGTCACTACTGTTATCCACACAGTATGTGTGCAGTGGCCAACCAGCAGCTAAAGACATCACAACTGCTATGACTTTAGCCCTAGTTTAGTCTGACTGTAAAGCACAAGTTTTACACAAACACAGAGGAACTAACCCCAAAAATCAAAAGAAAAAAATTATAAGTCAAAATAATTTGCATGAAGAAAATGAAGCTTATGTTAAGAGAATTAAGATTTTCCTCTCAAATTCTCATTACCGTAATGCACCTGGACATTTTACTTTAAAGATTTTTTTTTTTATTCCCATTATTCTCAATGGTGATTTGATTCTCAGTGCTGTAATACATACTGTGTTACAGTAAACATACAATAAATCAGCGTAAATTAAAAGCAGTACAACAAATATTACCATGATGAATTAATACTTTAAAAGTATGCAATTTCTGTGGTACTAGCGTCATCAAACAACTGCAAAAATAATCACTTTTCAAACAGCTTCCCCCAAAACTAATCCTGTTTTACGTTGGTTAGACAAACAGATAGTCCCGCCCCAAACTCATGTTGCTGTGTCAGCAATGGAAGGAATATTTCTTGAATATTCAAGGAATATTCTGGGTTCAATTCAAGTTAAGCTCAATCGACAGCATTTGTAGAATAGTGTTGATTATCACATTTTAAAAAAGCAAAAATCTAGGTTACAGTGAGGCACTTACAATGGAAGTGAATGGGGCCAATCCATAAATGTTCAAATACTCACTGTTTCAAAAGTATAGCCACAAGTCAGAAACAATGTGTGTTAACATGATTTTAGTGTGATAAAATAATTTACTAACCTTTTCTGTGTAAAGATATATCCAATTTTACATCATTGCCATGTAGTAAACCCTAAAATCCTGGTAAATGACGATTTAAACTACTTTACAGCACAAATAATACACAAGTTTTAACAGATGAATTAATGTAAATGATTTTATAAAATTATAAACTTCACATTTCTGCCTTAAACCCTCCAAAAATTGGCCTCATTCACTTCCACTGTAAGTGTCTCAATAACCTTGATTTTTGCTCTTTTTAAAAAAATAAAAAAAAAGGAGGTACGATGAGTTGAAATAAGTGTTTCTGGTAATTGACATTATGGCACAAATACTGTCAACCGGGTTAACTGTATTAAACCCGGAATATTCCTTTAAGCAAAATATAACTCTTATTTCTTTCTCTTGATTTTGGGGTGAAATATGAGCCGGACATGTTCTTGACAGCTTTCGTGTGATTCACTCAGACAGACGTGCACTCCAGCACATCCTACAGAGGAAGCCTGCTGTCTGCCATGCATGAGTCATATGGGAAGAAGGACAGCTGGGAAACCGGGCGCAGATCATCTCCACTGTTTCAGAAGACTCCTGAGCTGTTTATCAAAGCTGTCTATCATCTGAGCATCATTTAGTCATCCAAAATTGGCTAAAATGCATTCAGCCATTGTTAAAATGTCTGATTTGTGAATGTAGTAATGTTTATCATGAGAAAATACATTTTTCTTGAGCTAGTGTAACTACAGCTAGTTCACAAAACATTACTGTGGCCTCATTGTAACTAGGGCTGCAACTAACGATTTTTGTGATAATCGATTAATCTAACGATTATTAGAACGATTATTCAACTATTCGGCGATTATTGCAACGATTAATCATTAGCTCTTAACCGATTAAAAGTTTATATTAAACATTCTTACTAACAATAAAGAGGACAAACATCTTTTAAAAATACCTCTAAATGATGGGAAAAAGTACTTTTTATCAAGTTTAATTCAGTAAAGAAATTCACTGCAAAAAATCCTATCGTTATCAAGGGTTTTTGTCTTGTTTTCCATTTAAAATTGTCCAAAAATCCTTAAAACCAGACACATTTACTTGAGGAGCAACATATAAGATATTTAGACTTGCTTTAAGAGAATGTATCTTAAATATAAGTATATTTTTTCACTTGGTTATACTTCTGCGAGTGCAGTAAAGACAAAATATACTTTTATTCAAGATCTATTCTCTAAAAACAAGTCTAAATATCTTTATATGCTGCTTCTCAGGAGAATGCATCTTTTTTAAAGGATGTTTAGATATTTTAATATATTTGTATTTTTAATATTATATTCAACATTCTCAGATAACAATTTGTTCTTCTGCAGTATAGCTGCTAAAGTAAATGTACGTTGTTTTAAAGGAGTTTTAGATATTTATATTGGAAAACAAGCCAAAACAAAAACAAATCAAAAACATATTTTGTTGCAATGTATAATGGGGCGAAGACTACCCTCTCTCACCTTTCTGTTCAATCCATCTTTAACTCGCCAAAAAACAAACTCTCTCTTATTAATAAAGCTGCGTATTGCCAATTTTCTTCACGATAAGAAACACACAGTGACATACACTACCGGTCAAACGTTTTGAAACACGACTGAAATGTTTCTCATGATCTTAAAAATCTTTTGATCTGAAGGCGTATGCTTAAATGTTTGAAATTAGTTTTGTAGACAAAAATATAATTGTGCCACCATATTAATTTATTTCATTATAAAACTAAAATTTAATTTAAAAAAAACAAGTTTTTGAAATTGATGACATGGACCAAATAATAAAGAAAAGCAGCCAATAAGTGCCCAACATAGATGGGAACTCCTTCAATACTGTTTAAAAAGCATCCCAGGGTGATACCTCAAGAAGTTGGTTGAGAAAATGCCAAGAGTACATGTCTGCAAATTCTAGACAAAGGGTGACTACTTTGAAGATGCTAAAATATAACACAGTTTTGATTTATTTTGGATTTTGTTTAGTCACAACATAATTCCCATTTTCCATTTATGTTATTCCATAGTTTTAATGACTACTATTATTCTAAAATGTGGAAAATAAATTATAATAAAGAATGAGTGTTTCAAAACTTTTGACCGGTAGTGTATATTATGACTCAATAAGTCGCGAGCCATTACGTTATAATCTAGCTGCATTAAGCATGTGCTCTCGAGGGATGAGTGTCCCGCGAAAGAGTGTGCCTAAGCCGGGTGCAGTTTCAATCTCTCCCCCTTAGATCGGGACACTTCACGCAACTCATAGAAGAAGCTCTGACCGCACAAAGAAAAGTCAGTTTTGGAATTTGTAGTTATTTACATGACCTGCTTCCATATTATTTGAATTTTAATAAAGCTATAATGCATTAAATATAACTGCATTTAAGATCTACATCACCTGAAGCTGTCTGGAAAGTTTAGAGTGCATCTGGACTGTGTGCTGTGTAATTCTTCCTCTCTTCAGTCAGACACGAAGTGCAGTGCTGCTCTCGCGTGCCATCATTAGAGTTTAATGTGATCTCATGTTAGGTTATAGAAGATCAAATGACTATTCAACAACGAAAATCTTTGTTGACAATTTTTTATTGTCGACGTTGTCGATAACGTCGACTAATCTTTTCAGCCCTAATTGTAACCACACCACAAAATCCACACATGCACACAACAACTTGTGAAGTTGTCACATTGAGCAGTGCGACTGGTGTGAAGCTGTGAGAATGCTGACACCCAAACAGTACAAGAGAAATCACCTCTTCAGCAAACAGCATCAGAATCTCTGGAGAGAAAATTGCTCTGTCTGCTCAAACCGACTGACACCAATCTCATCGTTGGACTACAGAAATGAACCAAACACTGACAGCGAAACTCACCTGTGCACATAACTCAATTTATACATATGGGAAGAACATGTAGAGTCCATATTCAACATTTAAGCAGCATTGCAAAGATTAATTATATGCAAATAACCTTATTTTAGTAGATAATTTTTCACTCTCTATCCGACCCTTAAATTTAAACAGGCTGTTTGTGCTACTGTACCTTTAAGACTTCTATATGTAAATTACCTCTATGTTTGGAATTTGAAATGTTGGTGCTCCATACCAGAATGGAGTCAGGTGGTTTGAGGGGAGGGGCTGTAAAATAAGAGGGCTTGGTGACATCACACGAAAAAGAAAGTAGATTTAGAGGTGGAGCAAGGTATTATGTTTTGATTAAAGATTATGTAGACTAAATAATTTTTTCTTTTTGTTTGGAATAGCGTGCACTGATTAATCATGCACAATAAGGCCAGGAGTGTGTATTAAAGGAATATTCTGGGTTCAATAGAAGTTAAGTTCAATCGACAGCATTTGTGCCATAATGATGATTACCACAAAAAATTATTTTGAGTCATCCGGCCTTTTCTTTAAAAAACAAAAATAATCAAGGTTACAGTGAGGCACTTATAATGGAAGTGAATGGGGCCAATTTTTGGAGGATTTAAAGGCAGAAATGTGACGCTTATAATTTTAGAAAAGTACTTACATTAATTATTCTGTGAAAACTTGTGTATTATTTGAGTTGTAAAGTTGTTAGGATCGTAATTTTTACAGTCATTTTAGAGTTTGTTGACATTATGTCGTCATGGCAAAGAAGTTGTAAAATTGGATATAACTTTACACAGAAAAGGTTAGTAAGTGATTTTATCACAGTAAAATCATGTCTTGTGGCTATACTTTTGAAACTGTATTTTAGCGTTTAAGGACTTGCCCCATTCACTTCTATTGTAAGTGCCTCACTGTGACAGCGATTTTTGCTTTATTTAAATAAATGAGGCACGAGTATTCAACATAATGCTGTCGATTGAACTTAACTTCTATTGAACCCAGAACATTCCTTTAAGACATACTTTCAAAAGTCTGTATTAGAATTCAATACAACGGAATACCAGAGAATTTCCTATGCATATCGATGCACCAAGATAATCATTCACTACACAAAGAGGAACCTGCTCATTTGAGACAAACAGTATGCAATAATCATGGTGAAATAATAGGTCTGTCAGAAACAATTACAACTCAAATCATCGCTTCAGTATTCAGTATCAGTATTTATCCCAGCAGTAAGCCTTTATAATTGGAAACGATCATGGAGCAAATTGCTCTGAGCAACCTAGTGGCTTCAGTCCTGTCTGTATGAGTGTGTGGGTTTTCGGGTAAATCCAGGTCATCTCCATGCTGCATTGCAGGTGCTGCAATTATGCACATAAACTATTCACGCCAATCACAACTCCTCAGTCGCTCTCATTGCGTACTAAGAGAATCCTTTTTGAAGAATTGTTCTTCTTGATATCCTGTTGGAGGGGTTATGCATTGATTGGCTGGATCCTGTGTCAATCACACCACCCTGGCCCTGCCCCCTCATATTTGCTCCACTTTCCACTAGATACATTCAACTTATTCAGCAATGGCGCAGCTTTCACATGACATCTTAAAGATCCCATGAAATCAAAATAGGAGTTTTGTGGCTTTTAGCCCATGTCTGTTAGCTTTGTGGTCATCTATATGCTATAGGGTCTCATGGAATCACGTTACTATAACTACATTTTTGCTTAAAGATTTTTACGTGGCTCATTGTATGTATCACAGCAGTTTCCTGGTGAAATGAACACTAGAGGTGCTAAAACAAACATCACGGCATATTATCAGTTCAAAAACACTTACTTTTTGGCTCTGTTCTACAGGCATCAGCAATGCGTCGCATTTGGACTTTCACATAGGCCGCGTCTCTTTTCTAGGTTCCTACGGCAACGGCGGGCAGTCACTTGCACTTGTTTATCAGCATCAGCATAATTGGTTGTAATTAGTTAATATATCAAAGCCCATTTCAAGCAAGTCAGTCCACTCTGCGGTCATTGGAACGCTCTCGGGCAGTCTGGGCAGCTATTTTCTTTGTAAAAGACTAAAAGACTGAAATTTCCAAAATGATTGGTCATAATTTAGATCAAATAACATAAAGTCAGCACTTAATCTGACAACAATATCATAAATTGTGCTGCTTTACCTCAGATTACACTTTTTTCAGTCTGGAGCAGCTAATGCACATGCGCGTTCTTAAGTTGATTGACAGGCGATGTCTTTATCTAAAAGGTGATTGGCTCTTTTACTTGTAAGGCGGGCTTTCCAATTTCTCCCTTTTTCTCCTCAATTTGGAATGCCCAATTCCCAATGCACTTGTGGTGGCGTAGTGACTCACCTCAGTCCGGGTGGCAGAGGACGAATCCCAGTTGCCTCCGCGTCTGAGACCGTCAACCCGCACATCTTATCACGTGGCTTGTTGAGAGCATTGCCACGGAGACATAGCATGTGTGGAGGCTTCACGGCATCCACCGTGGCAACCAGGCTCGACTCACCACACGCCCCACTGAGAACGAACCATATTATAGCGATCACGAGGAGGTTACCCCATGTGACTCTACCCTCCCTAGCAATGGGCCAATTTGGTTGCTTAGGAGACATGGCTGGAGTCACTCAGCACGCCCTGGGATTCGAATTAGCGAACTCCAGGGGTGGTAGCCAGCGTCTTTACCACTGAGCTACCCAGGCCCCCACTTTTGGGTCTTTTCTATAATCTCCTGATTATTTTAGATTTCTGTTACACCCAGACCCGCTGAGTTCAACGTGAGCATCTGGGACACACGCTTCTGGGATGCTTCACCTCGTGACTCACGCTTGCAATGTGAATCTGTTAACATGGGTACCAAAACGAAACGCCTCACTCACGCCCCACTCACAGAGGATATGTGGAACCAGCGTAAGGCAATACATTTTAACGTTTACATTATATAACCAACTACATTTACAAGCTTGTTTGGATGTAAACAAATTGTACTGTTCCTCTGATAGAGCGATGTGATGAAATGGACCGGGGTATGAATCCTGAAGAGCACACGAGTTGACATGTGAGCCGAAAGAGTCATTGAAGCACCACAAAACTTCAGCAATTGCATTTTTCATCTCACATTTGATTTTTATGACACTATCGGTTAGGTTCAGAGTAGGGATGTTGGTTTTGTTGATTTGAAACTCAATAGAGCATTAACCTTAAAAACCTAATCTGTTTCATGAAATCAGGCTGTCTATATACTAGTGTACTACTAAAAATTATCTTTTAGAATATTGTGGTAATGGGGGCGTGGCCGAGCGACGTCTGTAGAGAGGTAAGGATTGACACCTGTGGGAAATTATCTCTAACAGCTTTCCTGTGTTGCAGTGAGAGCTGGAGAGGGATAAAAGAGGCAATCCAGACCACCGGAAGAGAGAGACAGAGAGAGACGCTTGCAGCATTGATCGTGTGCGCATTTAATGTTGCTGAAAAGCAGATCTTTGTGTGTGTAACACTGAAAAGTGTGGTAATAAAACTTACTTTGGATTGTTTATCCGGCTCCTGCTTCCACCTTCACGAGAGAATGAGTGACTTATCACAAATATCTAAGAATTTAAAGCTGTAGTATGTAACTTTTTTGGTGTTAAAATACTTTCTCCTATCCCAGCTTAATATGCAGATACAACTATAAGTAAGCCAATCATAGGTTAATTTCTTGAAAACTGTAAACACTGTGTCTCTGTGGTTCTATGAAAATTCCTCTGTTTGTTTTGAGAAACCCGTTTTAAGAGAGACAATAACATTGACTCAACCAATGGCATGAGTTGGGGGAATTTTTGTTATTCCGTTTGGTGGCGCTAGTGGTGCAGAAATTACATACTTCAGCTTTAAAATGTACAGTCTTTCTCTTCCTGGAAAAAGAACGAAAATTATTGATGACCCATCTTGCACTCAGGGGCACATACAAATTTTTGCACATACAAAAGGCTTCTAGAATGATAATGCCCCTCCTTCTAACACCACCTGCATCTGACTAGCAAAAGCAAGTAGCAAATCAGCATGGATGTGACGTAAACTAAAGGTTGTTGGCAATTTTTTTTTTTAATGAGCCCCTTGATGTGTAATGCACAAACACAGGAAAGAAAACAGCACTTATCAAGTGATGTCATGGGTTCTTTAAACCTGCCTTCATTGCGACATTCAGAACAAACCACAAGAATCTGAATCCACTCTGATGTTTGATTGAAAACGAATCCTCACATGGGCGTTTGGGGCCAGCGTAGAGCAAAATGTGGTTAAAAGCTGAGTCAAAACAAAAGCAGCAATGACGAAGTGTCAGCCTGAACTTTTTCCACTTGAAGTGTTGGCTTTGTTTGAGGAGAACAGTAGAAGCGCAGTTCTCAATGTAAAATTCAACCTTGTGTTAGTGTATTAAAGGGATAGTTCACCCAAATGTTGAATGGTGAATGGTTCCTGGGACAAGCATTCTGCCTTACTACATCTCGTTTAGTGTTCCACAAAAGAAGGAAAGTTGAAACATGGGGGTGAGTAAATGACAACCAAATTAAATTTTTTTGGTGTACTATCCCTTTAAGCATGCATGCTTTAGTTCTGATGCTGAAGCCCCTATGCACCAGCGTGGGCGTGTGTTTGAACATGTTCATGTGTATGTCTGTCTGCATGTGTGCATGGCCCTCTGCCCCCTCTGTGGGTGCAATCAGTCCCGTGCTCTTGGCATGTTGGGCTCACAGACGTACCGTCTGCAGCATGCCAAATGGTTAGGCTGCCTGTAATGACCTGCAGACCATGTACACCCCACCCCACCCCCCGCCATGCACCAACACTTCCAAAACACACACCCACACACATACACAGACTATCACACGACACCACAACAAGCAAGTCAACAACAAGCACTGACATCTTAATATTATCTTAGTCTCTTAAGCTCATCCATACAACACTTCTCTCCTTTTACCATAAAACTGTGTAACCTTAAAAAAATGAAATTAAACCAAACGATGGAAAGATTCTGAAATCATCTCAGGGGCCGTTCAGACAGAACTTTAAAAAAAATTGTTAGATGCAGCGCAACGAATGGAACAGAACACCGGTGCTATGAGACACGTTTTTAAAAGTTGACGTTCTTGACACGGTGTCCTAAAAACATGGTGCTCCTGTGTGAGATGCTGAAAATACAGTGAGACCCTGCGCAATGGTCAAAGATGTCTATCTAGCTTATATTTACATATTTACAAAGAAAACAGCTTGGACGGACACAAAACACATTCTGTGTGAACAGCCCCTTACACTATTTAAAGGCAATTCAATTTTAATCAGTTATGGGTTTTGAGAAGTAACGATAACTGAACTGACTTTGGTATTTTGGACGAAGTTATGGTTACTAGGGTAAACGAAACACTTGACATGCTGTCGCAATCGATCCCTTTCACCAACCCCAAAAATCGGCCTACCTCTTGCTGAGAGCTTTTTGGTGTTGATGATTTTGGCAGCATACTCTTGGCCTGTGCACAGCTTGACACAACGGCGCACAACTGAGAAGGCCCCCCTGAAGAAAGAGATGAGAGAAGAACATAGCAGCTTAAAAGATCTGCAGATACACACAGTTGAACTTCACACAGAATCCAAAATACTTAATCTGCTTAAAGGGATAGTTCACACAAAAATGAAAATTCTATCATCATTTACTCATTCTCATTCCAAAGCGGCATGACATTCGTTTTTCGATGGAACACAAAAAGAGAAACTTGAAAAGTGACACCAAAAGCCTTGGTTATTTTGTGTCTTGTAAGCGAACACAAGGCATAAAATTGAATATGCAGAATCTAATTTGAATTTGCCAGAAATCTCATTCACACATGCACATTTAACTTAATGCGTGTTAAGATGCATCGCACCAGGTTTGACGTCTATGACATGGGAAAACATTGGTTCTCATGTGTTTTGCAACTGAAGAAAGTTGTGCAAGTTTGAATATGCAAAAGTGCAAATGAAATTTAAGAACTTTAGGAGATTATTATTTAATATTTACCCACATTTTTGTCTGTTCTTCACACAAAGCCATTGTACAGCTTCGGAAGGCTTAGAATATAATGCATGAATTGTATTGACTGTTTTTATGGTGGATTTATGGTGCTTTGTGTCCTTCTTGAAGCTTGACAGCCTCAGTATGCATTCACTTTGTGTGGAAAAGTATTGCCTGGTTATTCTGCTAAAATATTTATTTTTGTGTTCCACTCAAGATGAAAACAATACAGGTCTAGAATGACATGATGGTGAGTAAATGATGACAGAATTTGTATTTTTGGGTTAACTCACTTTTAGGAGAAAAAATGTGATTTAGCTTCATTTAAATGTAGGGCTGGGTAAACATATTCATTTTCCAACTAACCCTTTAAGCTCTTAAGGTGTTTTTAAAGATTTCATGTTTAAGTGGCATACCCAAGATTAAAGGCTTATAACTTGACCAAAAAAAAAATTAAAAAAATAAAAAATAAAATATACAAATAAATAGGAGGGTCAAGTGTTTGGTATCATTGTAAAGAACACTTTTCCATTTTTTTAGTGATATAGATTATGATACATTCTAAGACTCTCAGCCTAAGAAACTGCTGAAAAAACTCACAAAAAATGGACCCAAAACTTTTCTTTTCTTATTTTTCTGATTTTACACTATATATCTCTGGGTGTTAATAAGATGTCTCCAAAAAACTGCTTTTGTTTTGTTCCAAATCATGTCAACTGTATTTGAGAAAAATTGTGTTGATATGACAAAGCAATCAAAAGTTATAGCATTACAAATACAATAAAAACATCTCCATGTGTCCAAAAGCCTCTCCAAACAAATAAACCATTATAAATGTACATAAGAACTAATTACACATGCAAACACAACAATCACTCAAGGTTTGCACAGCATGCAGACATGATTTTAGTAATGAGATCTCACAGAATGAGTGTCTTTTGACTCAATTAGTCTGTGTCATTTACTTGGCGCCATCTCCTGGTGGCCATTTGTAATTTTGTGCTTCATGTGGATTATCTAATGATCAGTGCATCTGATTACCTTGTATATGTGTTCGTTTGAAAGACAAACACCTATGTAAAATATGTGATATTTTATGTTCTGTTTATTTTTCATGAAGATATAAGTGAAAATGTGGCATATAAGCAACAACATAAATGTAAAAAAAATATACCTAGCGATTACTTGCTATATTTTTGTCTGTGAGTAATACAAATAGGCTGGTTGTATTCTACTCTTTGAGAGCTTTCCAACAACAAATGACACATGGCTATTTCATCAGTTGTGTTTCAGTGTTTTTACTGATTGCAATCATATTTACAGTGCACTTTTTTATATAAATTATCAAAATGGATCACTTCTGATTTGTCTGCAAATTTCAAATCATTTGTTCAGTTTTGGTCATAATGCCTGCATGCACTGGAAAGTAGAGATTCTAAGATTTCAAACAATACCTATTTTGTGTTGGTCAAGACTGTAGTTATTAATATTTTGACAACAATTATTTCTCACGGACCCATCCGAGCTTAAAGGGTTAACCGCAACCATCTGAACAATCCTGATATCGATTCATAAAATCCCAAGGTCGATCTTTTACTTTAAAGTTTACTTTATTTTTTTATTGTGTTCATTGTTATATTTGTTAAATAAATAGCACTTGAACTGCATAGATCAGGTCCAGATTAAAATTAATATTTTTGTAATGTACCAAGTTAGAAGGTTCCCTTTGTAATTAACAACATTAGCTGGAAGAGTATTTATTTCATATGTAAGCAAAATAGACATTATAACTGAAACATACCCAATCAATCGGAATCGAATCAAATCGAGAGCTTGTGAATCGGATCAAATCAAATCTGGAAATCTCTATCGATACCAAGCCCTATTTAACTGATATGAAAAGCGTCAACATACCAACCAGTTTTACATTTCATTATTTATAATACATGCCACGACAGTACAAGTTCAGATCTGAAAACCCAATAAGCAGCTGTTTGATGCAACAATAATCATTATATAAATTTAGCACATATATCTTGCACATTATCAAACACAAGGAGTGAAACTACAGCCAGGGAACAAAATGTAGAGCACATGCTGTCTCTCAAGCGCCTGCCTCTTTAGGTCTATTTTCAGAAAGACCTGCGTTATAAAATCACTGGAGACAGTCATGATAATGGTCTGATGTCATTCCTTACTGGCTAATTTTAGCACACCTTGTTACAGTTACACAATCCACTCAGCATGTCTTGAGTAGCAACTCTGAAAAGAAGAGGCGGATCTGTTACGCACAAGACCGTGACGGCGGGCATTGCCAGAGCTTGACCTACAGGGCTCAAATGCCCTTAGAAACTCCCATGTGACGGTAACATGTGATATATACAGAGCATATGCCCCTCTGTGACTGCAGGCCAATCACCTGTGTGCGATTCGCTTGGCTGGCTACAAGAAAAGACGCCTGGGAGATGTTGGAAATCTTTAAGTGCGGGTCATTTCTTGACTTCATCGTACAAAACATCATGCAAGAGTTATAAGGGCTAAAGGTTGATCATACACTGACCTTTGTTTTGTTGATCATGGTGCCATGGTAATACCATGGTATTTTTTTTAAGTATCTCAGAGTGATCGTGTAAATACCTTGATATATGAATATAGTAATCATTACATACCACAATATACATCAAAGTACCATGGAGGTGGTTGCTTACTAGCCCAAGTCAAAAGAGCTCACCGATTTTCTACTTCAATGTAAATATATGGGATTTTTTTCACCCATTTTATAATCCACCAGGCAAAAATTGCAAGTATGATTGCTTAGAAAAGTAATTGCACACCTCTGCTCAGTGCTCACCAAGCCGCAAGATTTGAGGTATCATTCATGTCTGTAGCATAAACGGTGCAGGATAAGTGTTTGATGTTTAACACTTAGGGGTTTGTTCAAAAGTATGAGCGATAGTAATAGTGATGTTTGCTTTAGCAAGCTCCACTACGTATACATTATAATCAGTTTTGGGTAAGTAACTCAAAAAAAGTAATTCAATACAAATTACAAATTACTTTTCTATAATTGTAATCAGAGTACTGACTTTATTGATTACTTAACCCTTAATCACTGGTGCATTTTTGGGCTGCCGCCCGCAATTTTTCACACTCTATTTTAAAAGCTCACCATTCACACATTTCAGAGAACTGCCCAAATATAAAAAAGACTCCAATTATTCATGAACAATATTGTTTGTGTTTATAATCTTAAAAGAACATTAAAAAAAAAAAAAAAAAAAAAAAACCTCAACCTCACTTTGAAAAGTCTCATTTTATTCAACTAGGTGGCAGAAAGCACTAGAAAAAATATTTTTTTCTCTATCACATTCCATCACAATAAACAGATCTAAAATGTAGGTAACGCTCTAACGCATTTTAGCCCTCACTGATGTGCTCGACCATAAACATTCAGTCTAATTATCAGTTCATGCACCACCCTTGTTGTTTCATTGAAAATCTCGGCCTCTGAGTGGACTAGAAGCTTAATCTAGGGGTCATTAGAAAACAGAGATTAGAAAACATTTTATCATCAGTAGTCGAAAGATTATTTTCTTATGATTTGTATTGCATGCTTTTCCTTCTGGATGGCATATTTTGTTCTGGACATCTGAGATATAACATTGGATTATTCACACATGCAAGCTCACAGATAAGTAAACAATGGCTCATTTTTAGAGAACTTCCTAAGGTAAAAGCAGATATAAAGTTTTTAGCTATTTGGGGCTTACAGCAGCAGTTAATGGAGCATAAAGAGATGTTTGTATTTGATGACAGAATTCATCTATCACTTTGTGATTCTTTTGAAAATCTTTCAAACTGTGGTATTAGGGCAACAAAATTAAACGTATAGTCACATCCCTGAGAGAGCTTTCATTTGATATATGACTTGTCCATTTATGTGCTATGTGAAGGACTTTTTAATTTTTATATAAATATTTCTACCCCATTACCTCTCATGTCTATATTTCCTTCAGCTGTCACAGAAACACAAACAGATGTACATTTACATTTATTCATTTGGCAGACGCATTTATCCAAAGTGACATAAGGAATAATAAATAATATTATCTTAAGGAGACAGTAGTACGAAAAGTGCTGCATTACAAAGTTTCACTAGCATCAGAATAGTAGTATCCAAGACAGATTAGAATGCAACAAGAATATATATTGCTTCACGGATGGAGTTGGAAAGATCATTCCACCAACGTGGTACAGTGAAACCGAAAGTCCAGGAAAGTGTTTTGGTGCCTCTTTGTGTTGGTACAACAAGGCGCCACTCATTAGCCAACCGCAGGCTTCTGGTGGGAACGTAGCTCTGCAGAAATGATTTTAGGTATGCTGGAGCAGACCCAGTGACTGTTCTGTATGCCAGCATGGACATATTACCGTAATTCATCTTTTAAATGTATTTTACATAAATAATATTATTTAAGAAATATGTGTGACCTAAAAAGTAATTCACTTCTTTAAAAGTCAGAAGCTGTAATCTAATTACAAGCATCTGAAATGTAGTGCACTACACTACTTTTTGAATTAAAAAAAGAAATTAGATAACACCCAACGCTGATTATAATTAATTTATATTGCACATTAACATGAATGTATTTAATTAATTATAATATTGCAGGCTTGTCAGTGTGATAGAAACATCACATTTGATACTCAATGAAGTAGAAAAGAATCTTCTCAGAAGGTCAGGTAGTGTCACAACAATGAGCTGTTATCTCTTGACCGGGTCAGTGCCTGGAGCACGAGGCTGGAGACCTGTCCATCTGCAGATCGTGAACTGTAATCGCAAACGTGTATTTTCATTAGTTCCTGAAGCACCCTGAACCGTCTCACAAGAAACACTGAGCTGATTTACTGTCAGGAAGATCGACCCGTCAAGCTGCGAGCTGCTGAGGTGTTGAGGTAGACTGGCACAGAGTGGCAGAAAACTTATGAGGCTCTCTGTGCAAGGACATGAACTTCACAACAAACAAAGCAGCTTTTGGTCTGACATGTCATGAAATGCAGCTATTTAAAGGGAAAGTTCACCCAAAAATGAAAAATCTCTCAACATTTACTCGCACAGATGCCATCCCAGATGTGTATGACTTTCTTTCTTCTGCTGAACACAAATGAAGATTTTTAGAAGAATATCTCAGCTCTGTAGGTCCATACAATGCAAGTCAACAGGGTTCAAAACTTTGAAGTTCAAAAAGCATATAAAGGCATCTTAAAAGTAATCCATACGACTCCAGTGGTTACATCTATATCTTTAGAAGCGATACGATAGGTGTGGGTGAGAAACAGATCAATATTTAAGTCCTTTTTTACTATAAATCTCCCTCCTAGGCACTCTTCTGTCCTAACAGTTCTTCTTTTGTTTTGAGCGATTCGCATTCTTTGTGCATATCGCCACCAACTGGGCAGGGAGGATAATTTATAGTAAAAAAAAAAGGACTTAAATATTGATCTGTTTCTCACCCACACCTATCATATCACTTCTGAAGACATGGATTAAACCACTGGAGTCATTTGGATTACTTTTATGCTGCCTTTATGTGCTTTTTTGAGCTTCAAAGTTTTCAACTCTGTAGATTTGCATTGTGAGGACCTACAGAGCTGAAATATTCCTCTAAAAATCTTTGTGTTGTGCAGAAGAAAGAAAGTCATACACATCTGGGGTGGCATGAGGGTGAGTAAATGATGAGAGAATTTTCATCTGATACTATTATTGTACCACATTACTTATTTGTAAGGGTGTACACTAATGTAGGCTATATAACATCACTGAATGATTACCATATTCATGTACTTTGGCAGTTAAATGGTACTGTAATGTTTTGCAAAGAATGCCATGGTATTACCATCATGGGAGTTTCCTCTATTGGTTTTCCTTGGTACTTTATGGTAATACCATGGTACTTTTTTTGCAAGGGACACAATCCATTACAAAAGACAAAAAATATAAAGAACCAAAGTACAATTCGCGGCATCCTCCACTCGGGAAGGCGCGCGTGAAAACTCGTTCAGCGGGAGACGCTGATATAAACACAGAGAAGGTGCGCAACGGTTAAATCCGTCCGTGTAGCGGCTGACAGAGGCCCCCGCGAAACGTTAAGCCCCGGGGCCCCGGAGCACCTTAATACGGCTCTGATCTCAACCACAAACTGGGGATGTGGTAAAGCGTGCAGTATGGTAAAGAGCTGTAAGAGTGAAATATCACAATTGTAAAAAAATAAAAAAATAAAAATGAGTAACAAATTTCCGCAACAAAAAGAAATAACGAAACGTGTAATTTCTGAGAGGAATGTGTTGAATATTTCATAGAGATATGTGAGTATTATTATCTGAGAGAAATATGTGTGTTACTATTATCGTGGGTTTACATACACGGGGACGATTAATAATTCAGGAGAAAATGGAGCAAAAGAAACGCAATACTGACGGGTTGGGGGGTGCAGAAGAGTAAAATAATTTCCTAACGTCAGGCTGCAGGCATGCCCGACACACACACACACACGCACGCACACACACACACACACACACACACACACACACACACACACACACACACATATATGTTGATGCGGCTATCCTTATGAGGACTCTCCATAGACATAATGATTTTTATACTGTATGAACTATAGATTCTATCCCCTAACCCTACCCATAACCCTCACAAAAAAAATAAATAAAAAAAAAAAAAAAAACTTTCTTCATTTTTACATTTTCAAAGAAATGAACATTTAGAATGTTTTTTAAGCGATTTGAATTATGGGGACACTAGAAATGTCCTCATGAACCACACTTACAGCATAATACCCTTGTAATTACCAGTTTATAACCTAAAAAAAAATTGTCCTCGTAAACCACCCAAACCCGCCCACACACACCGATTATAGACAGCAAACAGCCGCCCGGGCAGCTCTGGCAGCTCCAAATGTCACCGGACACACACAGATACAGTGTAGCGACTCTTCACTCAGTTAATGATACATTGTAGCGAACTAGCGATCACTTTAGAACGCGTGTAGCGACTCTTCATCAGGAGATACACTGTAGCGACCGACTGGCATGTTTAACAGCAGTGACGAGTAGCTACAACGTATCGCCCAAATCGATCATATTTAGGCATCGTAACAGCTACTCCGTGCATTCTGCATAAAATGAGTTCAAACTCCCTCTAATGTTTTTGGAAAACCCCTTCATGGTGATCGGAACTGCACCCAAGAATTTCACACACCATTGCACTTGTATATATGGCTGTGTGACAATAAGTGATTTGATTTTTGATTTTTCATGTATATTCTGCATGCAATGCACCAGAGCTCAAAGGTGCCAAAACATGCAATATTGCAAAAGTGTCACCGAATATCTCAGACTGTATACAGTTGACTGAATACTCACTGTCACAGGCATAGTATAGTGGGAGTATGTCAATGCAACTCCCTCTAATGTTACCTGACAGCTCCTCTGTGCATTCTGCATTAAATGCACGAGAGTTCAAAGGGCCCAAAGCACATGCAATATCTTCACAATTAACACACGAGTGCTCATGATTATGATTAGAGACTGTATATAATTAAATTTACACTAAAACATGCAGTGGTGTGAGTATTTAAATGCATCTCTCTTGAATGTTTCCTCAATGCAACATCCTCGCAATGATAACCCAATACCTCATTGGTAATAGTCAGTGATCGTTAAACACTCCTGATGACATGTGCAGTGTTAATGAGTATTCAAAAGCAATATTTGATATTAATATATGACAACCGGCTTATGCATTTACCCCAGCAGAGTGACATGAAACAAAATCTTACTTTCCAAGTTCTTCATAAAGCTGGTACTCGTCGGTAAAGCGCGTACAGGTTGTCGTTGCCATTTCTCACTCCTCTGTGTTTGTCCTAGTTCGTGGCTAAATCCGAGTACGCGTCAACACTGCGAGTTTGCTTCTGTGCCTTCGAGCTACGAGATTTATAGGATAAAAACTCAAACGTAGATGCGGATTTGAGTGCGGGAGAGGTTCGCCGACGAGCAGGCACGACTGCCGTTTCAACCTCTCACCGAATGCGCCGTTCAACTGCAGTCCACTTGTTTTCCGCTGCACTGAAGCGCTGACAGAGAGATGCGCTCTGTCACCGGTAGAGGGCGCAGCGGAGTTGTGATATTACACCTGCAGCATCTATCCATTGAACAATCTTAAGTGTATTTTAGTGCACAGATCTCATTTCAACCTATTGGAAGATGGGACAAACCGGTTATACACTCACTGAGCACTTTATTAGGAACACTATGGTCCATAAAGGAACATAAAGTGCCCAATGTGGTCTTCTGCTGTTGTAGCTCATCCGCCTCAAGGTTCGGCATGTCGTGCATTCTGAGATGCCATTCTGCTCACTACAATTGTGCAGAGTGGTTACCTGAGTTACCGGTGCCTTTCTGTTAGCTCGAACCAGTCTGGCCATTCTCTGATGACCTCTCTCATCAACAAGGCGTTTCCGTCCACAGAACTGCAGCTCACTGGATGTTTCCTGAGTGAACTCTAGAGACTGTTGTGGGTGAAAATCCCAGGAGATCAGCAGTTACAGAAATACTGAGATCCAAAGATGAGCTGAAGACAGAGCCAGAGAAGATTGTTGGAACACTTCCAGAACCTGCAGACATCATCTGAGCAGAACAGAAAGGAGAGTGTCCCGCCTCAGCAAAGAGATGAAATACCAGCCTGTCTGGCTCCAACAATCATGCCACAGTTGAAATCACTGGGATCATGTTTTTTCCCCATTCTGATGGTTGATGTGAACATTAACTGAAGCTCCTGACCCGTACGAGATTATGCAATGCACTGCTGCCACACGATTGGCTGATTAGATAGTCGCATGAATAAGTAGGTGTACAGGTGTTCGTAATAAAATTCTCAGTGAGTGTTTGTACTTGAGAATGTGTTGTGATCCTTTTTATCTATACAAGAGAAGCACATTTTTAAGTCTAATTGTACAGAAATAGCTCATTTCAGTTCTTGCAAAAATTAATGATTCATACAATGTAGGGCCATGTTGTGATGAAAGAGAACTTGGGTTGTTCGATTACTTGAGCAAATGCATGCACAAACCAGCTTTGTACATCTGTATCTGACTTGACTGTTTGTCTGTTCGGCCTGTAAATATTTCATGATATATTAGGATAGACAAATATTTAGTAGGAAAAACACCCCTGATATTATTTATCCAAAATATCAGGTAAATACATTTTAAAGCTGCCATTCTGTTAACAAGAGGTTTCAATGCCAATAGTGCATGAATGAAAAAATATTACTCATTTGTGTGTGTGTGTGTGTCTAATACTGAGGTTGTGTTGGGAGTTTAGGATACTAATGACACTAGAACTGTGAGTCTGTCCTCCAGAGTTTTCCCACCATTTGTGACCATTCACAAAAATACACAACAATTAAAGTGTGTCCATGAGATTGTGCACTTCCTGTCCAAAGATAAACTGAAGACAGAGCCAGAGAAGACTGTTGGAACACTTCCAGAACCTGCAGACATCATCTGAGCAGAACAGGAAGGAGAGTGTCCCGCCTCTGCAAAGAGATGAATGTCAACAAGAACGCCATCTGATCAAATCTGAACTCATATTAGAACTCTTCATATTTGAATTTTTCTTTATCTTGTTGAGAAAAAGTGTTTAACCAGTTCCAGTATGGAAGATATTTATACTGCGAAGTGACGACTCTATCTTCTATGAAGACTTCATGTAAAGAAGCCCAGATGGGAAAATATACTGCCATATATATTAAAGGGATAGTTTACCCAAAAATGAAAATTCTCAAATCATTTACTCACCCTCATTTCATCCTAAACGTTTATGACTTTCTTTCTACTGCTGAACACAAACAAAGATTTTTAGAGGAATATTTCAGCTCTGTAGGTCCATACAATGCAAGTGAATGGTGGCCAGAATTTTGAAGCTCCAAAAAGCACATAAAGGCAGCATTAAAGTAATCCATACAACTCCAGTGGTTTAATCCATGTCTTCAGAAGTGATATGATCGGTGTGGGTGAGAAACAGATCAATATTTAAGTCATTTTTTACTATAAATTTTCCTCCCTGCTCAATGGGTAGTGATATGCACAAAGAATGTGAATCAGCAAAAACAAAAGAAGAAAGTGAAAGTGGAGATTTATAGTAAAAAAGGACTTAAATATTGATCTTTCTCTCACCCACACCTTTCATATCACTTCAGAAGACATGGATTAAACCACTGGAATCTTATAAATTATTTTATGCTGCCTTTATGTGCTTTTCGAGCTTTAAAGTTTTAGTACCCATTCACTTGCATTGTATACAGAGCTGAGATATACTTCTCAAAATCTTCGTTTGTGTTCAGCAGAAGAAAGAAAGTCATACATATCTGGGATGGCATGAGGGTGAGTAACTGATAGAGAATTTGTATTTTTGGGTGAACTATCCCTTTAAGACAAAGTTGACTCTTATAATCTAAACATTTTCATGTGATTTAAATAGTCTTTAATGTATTATTGCCCTGTCTCAGGACTGCAAAGAGATGAATTTCCGTCTTCATGATCATTAACATTTAGTCTGACTTTGATAAAAGCCAATATACAGTTAAACGTTTCATCTCTTTTCATTAGATTAAATAGTCCAATAGTCCACAAGTTTATCTCTATCGAGGAAAATGTTATAGGAATATATCCATCATATCCTGCTTCCCGAGGCTATTAAATGTCCATGTTTATGAAGATTTTTAGTTTGTCAGCATGTGTTTGTTGCTGAATATGAGGCTGTTTTTCATACATTGATCTTTTGTCAAATTAAGCAGTCTTTTTTTTTTTTTTTTTTTGTCAGCAGAGGATTTGTTGGACCGAGTGTAATTAGCGCTATGGAAATGGAATGAAATATTCGCACCGAAAATTCGGTCTTTTCATTTCAAAGCAGCTTTACCGAAAATGATGCTGTGATGTCTGTAATGTCTTAAAGTCCCCGCTGAGTAGTTTAAATAAAACCTTGATTAAAAATCATGCCCTAAAAATGGCTGATTTTCTGTGGTCGGCTGTAATGTTCAACATATTGCTTTATGATTATTGTATTTAAATATCATATAAAGATAATATTCAGTCATGTCTGACCCAAACTGTTATTTAGCGAATGCGTCAAATAAAATGTCGTAATACATTATTAGTTTTATCACTGAATGAATGTTGACATCAGTCATGAAAATAAAATGAAAACTTCACTACTTTTCCCGTATTAAGGAGGCTGACAGCACAACAAACATTCGCAAACTGATCGATCTGTTATTTTTATTTATTTATTTATTTTGAACCTCATTCTATTTATTTATCAATCAAACTTCTGTTTATGAATCTCTGTACATTTATTTGCCAATATGAAATGTTTCAAACCCCATAAAGAAGCACGTCTGTAATTAAAATGAGGCGTAGGCTACAGTTTAGTTTTAATGGCTGAACAATTATGGAAGAGAAAACTTTGAATCCATAGAAGAGAAGTGAGAAGTGTGGTTGAATCTTTTTCTTATTCTTATTCATTTTAATGCATTAATAAAGAGGTTTCTATGTAGGCCTATTGCGCAAAAATAGAATTGAATAGCAAATTTACCATAGTTTTAAACGGTAATAATATATTTATGACACATTTTAATATTTTAAGATTGAAAGTCTGTTTCTGGGACAAGGGTAAAACAAATTCTGGGGGGGTACTAACCAAAATCACCCAACAAAACTGGTAAAAACCACCGTTAATTTTTTTTTATCTATATATTATTATTGGCCCGTTTCCTTGACTTTAGACAGCACTAAACACTCTTCTATAGAATTCCGAATGAGACGCGTGTAGCGATTATGATGTCACAATGTTACTCAGGCAAGAGAAGGATAAACATGTTCGTTTTCCAGCGCACATCCACAGATCACTGTCGACTATTAAACAGTTCAAACAAGATGTACTATGTAGATGATGACTTTATGGATCAGCTGACGGCTGAATGGGAAGAGGAAAAGAGAAGCTGGGAGAACCAGGTGATAAAGCTGAGAAATGAGAAAATCCAGTTTGAAGAAGCACTGAAGGTAGAGAAAAGAGCCGAATGGGGAGATGAGGGCAGAGGCCTGGAGAACCAGATGATAAAGCTGAGAAATGAGAAAATCCAGCTTGAAGAAGCACTGAAGGCCGAGAAAGCAACTAACCAGAAATTCCAAGAACATCTCTATGAAAGGGACTTGCAGCTACATGATAGAGACGTAGAGATCTTGGATTTGAATCGCCGTGTGAGGCAGATGACTGATCTTGTGAGGGAGCAACAGCAAGCCATCTCTCAGCTAAAGATGGAAAAGAGATCCACAGCTGAAAAAAAGGTTGATGAAAAGAGAGCTAAGGCCCAGCAAGAGGTTGAGGAGAAGAGAGAGAAAGCCAAGCAAATGGTAGATGAAGAGACAGCCAAAGCAAAGCTCAAGGTAACCAAAGCTGAACTAAAGGCGGAGGAGAAGATTGCAAAAGTAAGACAAAAGATGAAGGAACAGAACGCCAAAGACCAGCTGAAGAGAGCCAAGGTCGAGCTAAAGGTTGAGAAAAAGAGAGCCCTAGCTCAGGTAAATTTGGATGAAAGGCGAGCCATAGCCCAGCAAAAGATGGATGAGAAAAGAGCCAAGGACCAGCTGAAGTTAGAGCATCAGAGAGTGAAAGACCAACTGAAGGCACAAATGGAAGCCAGGGCTCAAAGAAAGGCAGAGGAAAAGCGAGCTAAGGCTGCGAAGAAGGCAGCTGAAATCGAGCAAATGGCCGAAGAAAAGGCAGCTGAAGCTGAGCGAAAGGCTGAAGAAAATGGAGAAGAAAGAAGTCCCCTGTGGAGATGGCTCAAACTAGGAAAGTAAACTTCCATAAAAAGTCAGCATGAGTATTCAAAAAGAAGTTCAGAAGTGCAAAAAGAAAACGTGCATTTAAAAATGGTGAAACATGCTTGGCAATAAAAGACTATTCTGCACACACACTTTACTGTATTTCATTGAACTAAAGCAAAACATCTAACAACATTTCTTTATTAGACATGTGAAGCAAGAGATCTGAGATTCTCACTTTTTTTTATTTTAGTTTATTTTATTAACAATTTTTTGGTGATTCCATGTAGCAAATCAAATAGACATAACACAAAATGCAAAATCAAACCACATGAAATCATAACTTTTCCCCCCGAACATTAACCCCCACCCGACACAACAAGCATTCCAGTGGTCAAAAGCCAACTGACAAAGACACACAAATAGACAATAAAACAGCAGAAAATATATATAACACCCCCCCCCCGCTGCCCCTCCCTGAGAGCCCTCCAAAAAGGCCAGATAGCTGCCCCACTTCCTGATGTATATATCCAGGTTGCCCAGCCTTCTATATACCATCTCCTCAAACGCTGCCACCCTGCCCAACTCGACGCACCACTCACAAAATGAGGGAACACCAGACGACTTCCATCCCCTGAGGATTACCCGCCTGCTAATCATCACGCCGGTCAGGACCCAGCTCTCCATATATCCATCACCCACATTCAGGACCGCCCCATCACCCAAAACACAGTCTGGGGCAAAACGAAAACAGAGTGTCCACCACGTCACACACGAATCTCTGAACCCTCAACCAAAAACTCTTGCATCTTAACAAATCCCCAAAAAAACATGTGTTGTGTCCCCATCTTCTGATTGGCATTGCCAGCAGGTGGGTGTGTCTTTAAGACCAAGCCTATACAATCTAGAGGGTGTCCAATAGAATCGATGCAAAATCTTAAATTGCATAAGGCGCACCCTTGCATCTCTAGATGTAGACTTGATGTTTTTTAGAATCCTAGCCCACACTCCCTCCTCCAATACCAAGTTTAAATCTTTCTCCCATAATCTCTTGATAGAAGTTAAAGCTCCATCCCCCAGACTCTGAATTAGCAGGGAGTAATACACTGTTGCCTCATGACCTTTTCCAAAAGCAGTAATCACCACTCCCAGAGTATCTGCTGCTTTAGAGGGGTGTATGCCACTCCCAAAGTACAGAGCAGGTGGCGCAGCTGTAAATACCTATAAAAGGTCTGGGAATCCTAAAATGTTGAGAGATTCTCACTTTTATAATTGAATACAAATATTTTTATAAAAAATTATTCTGTTCGACATCTGTTTGATGTCATGATGTCATTAAAGCAAAAGCGGGGCACATACCAAATACTAAGACAGTAAAAGTGTTATTGATGTAGAATCCGTTCCTGAAACACAGTATTCACCCTTTTAATTGCTTGTATTCTTCTCTCTCTCATATTGAAAAAGTAGCTTTATTGGCATGGTAACATATCAGGAACTCTCTCCACGTGGAAAACTAAAAATAAGAAAACCTATTGTTCCTTGCGAAGTCTTAAGTTCATTGTGTTCGTTAATTGTTTGTTCGTTGAGTGTGTGCAAATAACAAAGTGAGTATGCTAATTGTGCATGTGTATGTGAATCAATGTGCTAGTAGCTTATTTGTATATCAATGTGTCTGCTTAATGAGTGTACAAAAACAATGTTGAGTTTGAAAACATACGGAAGCAATTAAACTGAAGTTTGACATACATACAGTACTGAGAAAAAGTTTTAGGCACTTGTGAAAAATGTTGCAGTGTTCAAAAATAATGAAATAAATAGTTTTCATTTATCACTTAATGTCATACAAAGTCCAGTAAACATAAAAAAGCTAAATCAATATCCAGTGTGACCACCTTTGCCTTTAAAACAGCACCAGTTCTCCTAGGTACATCTGGACACAGTTTTTCTTGGTTGTTGGCAGATAGGATGTATCAAGCTTCTTGGAGAATTCACCACAGTTCTTCTATCTATTTAGGCTGTCTCGATTGCTTCTGTCTCTTTATGGAGTCACTTTATCTCAGACAGACACAATGTTCAGTGGGGGTCTTTGTGGGGGACATGACATCTGTTGCAGGGCTCCCTGTTCTTCTATTCTGATCTTTTCTATTTGCAAATGTAATGTTTGTGAGTCTAACATTTATATTTCCTACTGACACACTAAAGCTGAAGATATAAAGTCCAGTGGAGTGGTGGTGGTGGTGGCGGCGGCGTAGTGGACTAAAGCACTGAACTGGTAAGCAGAAGGCTGTTGGTTCGATCCCCACAGCCACCCCCCATTATGTCCTTGAGCAAGGCACTTAACTCCAGGTTGCTCCATGGGGATTGTCCCTGTAATAAGGGCACCGTAAGTCGCTTTGGATAAAAGCGTCTGCCAAATGCATAAATGTAAATATAAATAACCATCTTAAGACAAATGCTTTTGTGAAACATCTTATGTGCCTAAGACTTTTGCACAGTACTGTACATATACCAACTTACAAAGACCAATAGTGACAAAGTACAAAGTTTTTCTACAATTTGCACATCTGGGACCGTCTGCATCAGACATGCATAAGTTACAGGTTTGACTAGTCATAGGGTAAATGGGGGCCAAGTTAGAGGTACAGTTTACGCACTACTACATATTTGAGCATTGCATCCTTAAACATAGGTGAAAAACAACCTTAAACAAAGTAAATATTTTTGGAGGCCAGGTGTAAAGGTTGGAATAAAAACTCAAACTGACTGAATGACATTAATAAGTTCATGTTTTGCATGACAGACTTAAATCCTTTAGATACATGTACATGATGATATATGAATCTGCTCCAGTAGTGATTTTTAAGACTGGTAACAATTTACCGGTGATTTCTACTCATTTCAGAAACACAGCCATTTACAAGTCAAACAATAATGCAACAAATTCCATGTTTGCAAAAAGTTTTAATATATTCAGGCACATATGTTAAAAAAAATAATTAAAAAAAATGCTTTGATGCAAATGAGGGGAAAAAGGAACATTTACCAGCGGTCACAGTAAACACAAGTCTTTATATATCTGATGAAAGCCACTGAAATATTTATCATTGTGTTGTTCAGTTGTTGATCTCTAAATCTAGTCTTCCCATGATTCTGCTGATTACTCATAGCGAAACTGTTTGAGAGAGTGCCTAAACTTCGTGCCATGAAGAAAGAAAGTCATACCACATAAGGGTGAGTACATAATGGAAGAACCTCCTTTCAGTAACCTGACAAATGTAATGAGGTCCCAGTTTCCAAGGGAAACAATAACTGAAAATAATTGATTTAATTATCAAAGTGTCAGCAAATCAGTTTGGCATGAGGAAGTTTGCAGAGCAGATACACTGTTGATGTTGTTCGTTTTGTAGCATCGCAAGAAACTGTCGCTACCTCTGTGTGTACTTCAGTGTGAGTCTGTACGTGTGAGTTACAGTAAGTGCTGACCTTGCATCTGACATTGTGTTATAATCTCAAAACTGGACAGCACTGGGAGGGATGTTAAACATGGAGGGATCAAACTCTTGTCCTTTAAACGGAGATCCTTCTGCATCCCAGCCTTTCTTCAACATTTCATGGACTTTCTGAAATACAAAGTAAAAGTCTTCTGTAAACATCACAGACCATGATTTGGTCCATTTTCCAGGAAAAAGATATACTGTAAATGTTTAATGCGTCAATTAATTTAGTCAACTATAAGGCGTACACTAGCATAGAGATGGCCAAAGCTAACAGACCGAATGGCTTTTCACACCAAGACACTCGGTCCAACAAATCCTCTGCTGACAAGTCTGATTTTTTTTTCCATTGAACTGGGATGAAAACTGAATGACCAATGAGATATGAGATATGAGCTAGTAATAGTAAATATCACATCAAAGTCTCTTTTTATGCAAATATTTTTCTACAAGTGTTTGCATTATGTTTTTTGCTATACGTGTTTTACTTAATGTACATTATTTCACGTGTATTTATATCACTGTAATTTGTATTATATTATCTAGGTATTCAAAAAGAAAAGCTGGGTTCGGGAGTTCGTTTGGAATATACTTGTAGCATATAAGACGGAATGCATAAATATAATGATGTTTCTTCTGGTAACTAGTAATCGTAACGATAAATATTCTGAGTAGGTTACGAATTTATCTGGAACTCGACAGTAATGAGCTAACTTACATGGCAATACTTTGAGTGTAGCTTACCTGTCAAGAAGCAACTCTCCATCGAACCCCAAAAATTCCCTCAAAGTCTGTCACCTTGTGAATGCGACGCCAATGTTCACTCTGGTTTTACTCTGTTCTCTGTGTCTTTTTTACTAATTCTTCGAATTTTGGCTTTAACATCTGTAGGCAAAGCTACATTTATTTTCCTCTGTAACACGTCTGCAATGGATGTTCATATTTTCCCGGTTGAACAGCTAGTTCACGTAGCCACACCCCAAACTCACACTATAGGTTGAGTTAGAAAATGATGGATGGAGCTGAGTGGCCCACTCAAAATATAAACATCAATGTTTTGATAGTGCCTGGGAGGTTCAGTGTTTATACATTTGGGAAAGGCAAACCCATGAATGAGTAAACCCACATCATGCTTTGACAGCTGAATGCTTAAAGATTCTTGCAATATGCAAGAATAAATATGTATGTAGAACAGCGCCACCTACTGTACAAGGGTGAAATTGTTTTTCATTTAATTTGTTTCAGTCTCTTTGTGAACAGACTTTTCTCCGGCAGTTCGTCTCTCAAATTCATCACAAATTTGGTGTGAACAGGCCTTAAAAGCCAAAAAAAAAAACAAAAAAACAATGGGGTCTTTAAGAAGTCATGTGCTCACCATCTCGTGACTCTGTGGCTTCCCCTGGAGTTTTTGGTGGTAATCGAAGGAGAGGCGGTCCAGAACGGCATGCTCCTCCTCATCCACGGTTGCCATGGAGCGTTCCCGGTTGATCTGGTTTACATCAATCTCAGTCTCACCCTTCAACACGGCGCTCCACCAAACTTCCCCGGTTTTACTGAGGGAGAGCTGGGGGATTTAAACATTATTTAATACAACATACAAATTTACACATTATAATACGACATATCCTTAATAAAACTGAATGAAATTAACACTAATTTTACACAACAATATTAACAATATATATAAAAAAATATATATAAAAAAAACAAGACTAGATTCTGGAACAGACACAAGGGGATGTAAAATTTACACCAAGCTGTAACAGCCAATATTAGCAAATGAATTGGCATGGCCAATATAGTATCAGTCTATCACTATTTTTTTCTCCCAATTTGGAATGCCCAATTCCCACTGCTTAGTAGGTCCTCGTGGCGGCGAAGGACAGTCAATCCACACATCTTGTCACGTGGCTCGTTGTGCATGACACCGCGGAGACTCACAACATGTGGAGGCTCATGCTACTCTCCGCGATCCACGCACAACTTACCACACGCCCCACTGAGAGCGAGAACCACTAATCGTGACCACAAGGAGGTTACCCCATGTAACACTACCCTCCCTAGCAACCGGGCCAATTTAGTTGCTTAGGAGACCTGGCTGGAGTCACTCAGCACCCTGGATTCGAACTCGCGACTCCAGGTGTGGTAGTCAGCGTCAATACTCGCTGAGCTACCCAGGCCCCACCAGTCTATCGCTATTTAAAATACAGATGCTAGATCTGATTAAAAAAACAATGTGTACCACAACACAGCGGCCTGGCTCTAAACTCCACAAGGAATTCTCTGTGTTAATTTTGTGTGTGAATTCGCCTTCCATCAGGACTCTCTGCGATCCTCCCTCGTTCGCAGCCACGCAAACTCTCCCCGGCTGCAGATCCACAGACACCTGGAATCGAATTATGCTCGTGGTAATGGGAGACTGTGGGATAAATCTCTAAATGTGAATGTTGCCAGAAGTAAATTGATCCCAGCAGCTAAAACACACCTGTCTGCCTTTAACGATGTTCGGCTGGACATGCACTCGAACTTCCACATCTGTGTAATCCTGTGACCAGGTGTAATTGTCCCTGATGGCACCATTGTAACTGTCTGGGTTGGATTGAAAGGAATCCTGCCCCCTGGAAAGTACATATGAAAATGAACTGGTTAATAGAAGAAAAAAACTAACAAACAGTTGTCCTTAATGCAATTAGTGCTGTCATTTGATTACATTTATTTACTCGTGATTAATCGTAGATTTTGAAAGTGCTGAAATTTTACTCTAAACATACTTTCCTGTCAAAATGCACTTATTTCCTTCTTAGGAAAGAAAACAAAACAATATGTAACAATAATGCTTTATTAACATTTCCCAAACAAAATGTAACACATTGTACAAAGCTATTGTATTAACATTTTTTAACTCAACCTCAATTTGCTTGGATTATTTTTGTACGATTCATAATTACTTAAAAAAAATATGCCGGGATTATAAATGTTAAATTGGGTGAAAATTACTCAAATTAAATCATCAAATAAAAATGTAAATAAATCATTCATTACATAGTGAAACTATAAAATCATTAAATTAATCATCAAATCACTAAATAAATCAATACGTCTCTTGTATTTCATTTTAGCACTAATTGGCATCCATTGTCATTTTAGCATTATCTTTGGGCTGTTTTTAGTCTTTAAAGCATGATATTCATATCTTAAAAAAAAAAATGCTAGGGTTACGGTGATCAGCACGTCACTTAATCACAATGGGTGTCATATTTTTAAATCGATATCTTTTGACTTTAGTTTGGAAAAGGATTTTAAAAAATTAAAATGGATTCAAAGCTAGTGCAGAAATGAAGTACATGGGAGATTTATTGTACCGATTTAATGGTACATTTCATTAACTGAAACAACAAACTTGTACAAGCAAAAAAGGTCAAGAATTCCATTTTAGATAAGAAATTAACGTGCAATACATTTGGCATTATTATTGTAACTAGAATAGTTAGTTAAATACCGTTTTTTTTAATTGTATGATCGATGCATTGATATATTTTCACCCACCTAATTGCAAAAATGCTGTCTAAATGCAGGATGTGACATGCAATATAAAAATGGGCCTCAGTTACGAGGAGAACAGATTTATGTGTAAATAGTTTATAAAAACATTATGTAAACTGTTTCACTGAATTGAAAGCTGCAATTTATGTAAGAAAGTCATTGTAAACAATTTACACTGAAATTTGTTCTGTTAAAGTTCAGTGAATAAAGTCCATTGTGTTTAAAAGCTGTGATGTGAAGTTGTGTCCTTATAACAAGTTATCTATTTGCATACAGAGTTTGTGTTCGAACATGTTCGTTTACATGATACTTTTGTGCTTATGTATTGAAAGACACTCGGGGGTCACGCGACACCATGCAAGAAGCAGACGTGTGAACGACGAGCTCTGCGCACTTTGCTAAATTTTTAATTATTTTCATGTTATAATCTGGTGAAATTTGATACACCCAGTTACACATCTGCTCTTTGAGGCAAAACATGGCAAAGAAGTCAAAATCCTCAGGCTCTGGAGACATTAAAAGACACTTACAATTAAAGCCCCAACAGGCCTACAGACCGGGGACTGGATTTGGATGGCGCGGCGGGAGAGGCGATCCAGCATCAGTTGTTCAACATGTCGGTGATGCTGACGAAGATTCTTGCTCACTTGGAGGATCTCGCTGTAATACGTCAATCGTTTACGGCGATGGAAATAAAATTCTCTGAGTTAGCTACAAGAGTGACTGATGTTGAGAGACGAATCGATTGTCTGGAATCTTCGGAGAGAAAATTAGCCGCTAATCCGCCCGTGACCAAAGTTGATTTGGAACATCTCCTTGAAAAGCTTGAAGATCTTGAGAATAGAAGCCGCAGGAATAACGTTCAAATTGTTGGAATTCAGAGATATGGTGAAATTCCTAGACGAGCTTTTCCCGAGTCTGCTCGACATAACAGGCCATAAACTGGAAATCGAGCGAGCTCACAGAGTCCCAGCTCACAGATTTGCTGAGGGAGATAGGCCCCGATCAATCCTGGCCAGATTTCTGAAATCATCCGATAAAGATATTGTGTTGCACCAGGCGAGGAGCAAAGGGAAGCTTTCTTGGAAGAACCATAATATTTTCTTGTTCCCGGACTTCGCAAGTTCGACAAGAGATAAACGCGATCGGTTCAAGGAATGTAAGAAACTCTTACAGCAGCGAAAGATCACTTTTGCTCTGATGTTTCCGGGCAAACTGAGAACAGAAACAAAGGACGGTCGCAAAGTATTTACATGTCCCAATCAGGCAATGTCTTTTATAGAATCAATGGGTGTGTAAACCATTGGGTGTTTCTCATGTGAGTGGGTCGACTCGCTGTACTTACTCTGGCTTTTGAGGAAGCTGGGCATCATTTTGGTTTCTTTTTGCGTTGGCTCCGCCGAGCGGCTGGAGTTTGTTTTGTTGAGTATTTTTACGGGACATTGGAATGATTACGTCATTCACTGAACATTCGTTTGTCTATCCGAGGAATCTGAACAGTTTTATATCAGCTGGAATTTGTTTTGTGGAAGATCACACCTTTGAGACAGTTCTGTGAATGAATCTACACGTTCTTTGTGTTCATTCTTCCTATTGGCTGGGGTTTATTTTACAAAGTATTTTCTGTCATGTAATTTGAGCAATCCGATGGCAAAGTTGTCGTGGGGGCTCGTGGGCGTTCATGGACCTTTTGAATTTAGAGGGATTGTCGCCAGTTGGTGCTGTCATGCGTGGGGTTAATGCGCACATTTTTCTTTTTTCTGTTTGTTTTGTTCGGGGGGAAGTTCAGGGTTTGATTGTTTCACTAATGGGGAATGTGGTCTGTATAATTTTGTTTTTGAAACACAATTTATTTATTCTACTATATCAAAATGTCAAATGGTAATATGAGTGTACTATCTCTCTCCACATGGAATGTGAATGGGTTGGGGCACCACATAAAAAGAAGGAAGGTTATAACTTTTCTTAAACGTAAGAAATATGATATAATGTTTCTTCAAGAAACACATCTCTCCCCGCAGGAAGCTGAAAAATTTGGGAAGATATGGGGTGGACATATTTGTTTTAATGCTGGCTCAAGTAAGAGCAAGGGAGTCATTATATTGATTAATAAACACTTACAATTCAAATTTCTCAAACAGATTAAAGATAAATTAGGAAGAGTAATTATTGTTTTAGCTGAAATTCAGAGGCAAAGGTTGATTTTGGCTAATATTTACGCACCTGACGCTGATGATCAGGGCTTTTTTATAGATTTTGAAGGGATGCTGCAAACCGCTGGCACCCCTCATGATATAATATTGGGAGGAGACTTTAATCTATTGATGGACTCAGTCCTTGATCATAGTGAAGTGTGTAAGCCCCCTAGAGCAACATTGACGCTTCACAGGATGTGTAAAAATCTTGGTCTTACAGATATTTGGAGACTTTTGTACCCATCTGGTAGTGACTATAATTTTTTTCATCAGTCCATAAGATTTATTCTAGAATAGATTTTTTTTAAATATCCAAATCCCTCATTTCATCTGTTGTTGATTGCTCAATTGGAAATATCTTAGTCTCAGATCACGCCCTGGTGAGTTTAGAGGTGTTGCCATATACAGAGAAAAATAAATCATATAGTTGGCAAAATCCTGATTTCCAACAAATGTTAAAGACTGAAATCAATGTTTATATGGAGATCAACTGGTCCTCAGTATCCTCTGTGGGCGTGGCTTGGGAGGCACTTAAGATGGTTGTTAGGGGTCGGATAATACAGTATGCCTCATTCATCAACAAATCAATATGCGGTCAGTAGCGAATGATCAGTCTCCAGTTGCTGCCATCTCACTTGACGCCGAAAATGCGTTTGATATGGTAGAATGGGATTATTTTTTTTAAGTTTTTGGAAACGTATGGGTTCGGGAGTACATTTATTGGTTGGACTAAGTTACTTTATAGACACCCTGTAGCAGCGGTACAAACAAATGGATTAATTTCAGATTATTTTACTCCGAATAGGGGCACTCAGCAGGGTTGCCCTCTTTCCCCATTTTTGTTCTGTCTTGCAATGGAACCATTAGCAGCCTTGATAAGAAGGGAAGATGATTTTCCATAGGTGGTGGCGGGAGGTGTGGCGCATAAGCTTCTGCTTTATGCAGATGATATTTTATTATACATCTCCGACCCCACTAGATCTATGCCTTGCCTCCACAGATTTATTAAGTCCTTATCCAAGTTCTCAGGATACAAAGTCAATTGGTCTAAATCCGAAGCTTTGTCTTTGACAGCGTACTGTCCAGTAACGGCCTTCCAGCCGGGCACCTTCCAGTGGCCCAAACAGGGCATTAAGTATTTGGGAATTTTATTCCCAGCAAATTTGTCTGATTTAGTCAGAGTTAATTTTGATCCCTTAATAAAAAGGTTTTCGAATGATGTGGACAGGTGGGCTTCATGACAATTATCGATGATTGGGAAGGTTAATGTAATTAAAATGAATTGTATTCCAAAATTCAACTACCTGTTACAATCTCTCCCTATAGATGTCCCCCTCTCTTATTTCAAGCAATTTGATAGCATAGCGAAGTCCTTCATTTGGAATGGTAAGCGTGCCAGGTTAAATTTCAATAAGTTACATAGGCCGATTGACAAAGGTGGGTTAGGCCTACCCAAGATTTTGTTTTATTATTATGCATTAGGTCTCAGACATTTGGCTCATTGGTCGCTTCCACCTGAGAAAGCCCCTCCCTGGTTTTCTATTGAAAAGGAGGCTCTTGCCCCTATCTTGCCTCTGCAAAGCCTTTCGATCAAATTAACTGGAGAAGTTAAGTCACACCCTGTTATTTTGCATTTACACTTGATATGAACAAAAGTGTCCAGAGTGTTAAATTCTGATATTTATTTAAACGTATCCTTGAGCATTTGGCAGAACCCTAAACTATGCATTAATAAGTCCCCTTACTGTTGGTCAGAGTGGATTGTGAGGGGGGTTAATACACTCGGTGACCTATATGAGAGTGGAGTATTGAGACCTTTTGAAAATTTGGTTCAAAATTTTGGGATTCCCAGATCTCAATTTTATAAGTATTTACAGCTGCGCCACCTATTCTGCACTGTTTTTGGGAGTGGCATGCACCTCCCTAGTGCGACAGATCCTCTGGGAGGGGTGATACTGCTTTTGGAAAAGGTCATGAGGCATCAGTGTATTACTTCCTGCTAATTCAGAGTCTGGGGGATGGAGCTTTAAATTCCCTCAAAAGATTATGGGAGGAAGATTTAAATTTGTTTTTGGAGGAGGGAGTGTGGGCTAGGATTCTTAAAAACATCAAGTCTGCATCTAGAGATGCAAAGGTGCGCCTTATGCAATTTAAGATTCTACATAGATTTTATTGGACCCTAATAAATTGTATAGGCTTGGTCTTAAAGACACACCCACCTGCTGGCGATGCCATTCAGAACATGGAGACACCACCCATGTTTTCTGGGGGTGTCGTAAGATACAGGAGTTCTGGTTGAGGGTCCAGAATTTTATGGCCGACGTATTGGGTACTCGGATCTCCTTTTGCCCCAGACTCTGTATTTTGGGTGACGGGGCAGTCATTGATGTAGGAGATAAGTACATGAAAAATTGGATCCTGGCCGATATTATGGTGGGCAGACAGGTTATCCTTAGAGGATGGAAGTCAGCTGGAGCCCCCTTGTTTCATGAGTGGTGCGAGGAGATGGGCAGGGTGGCAGCTTGGGCAGAGTTGTCATATAGAAGTCTAGGCAACATGGATATGTTCATCAGGAGGTGGGGCAGCTATTTGGCCTTTTTGGAGGGCTCTTGTGGAAGGGCAGTGGAAGGAGACGTGTTGTTTTAAATATTTATGTTGTAGCCTTTTTGTTTTTGAACATATACTTTTTTAAATGTATTTCTAAATATTTTCTTCTGCTTTATTGTCTGTTTGTGTGTCTTTGTCAATTGTATTTGACCACTGGGGTATCTGTTTGTGTTGGGTGGTGGGGTGGGGTGGTTAATGTTCGGGAGGAAGGGTTGTAAATAATATAATGTGATTCCAAATATTCTGTTATTTATATATATATATATTATATATATATATATATATATATATATATATATATATATATATATATTGTATGGAATCAATAAAAACTTTTAATTAAAAAAAAGAAAAACACTCATACGCTTTGGCTTTGCTGGAGTCCGTATTTGATGACACTGTTGTTGCCGCTGTCTGTGTCTCTCCTGTAGCTTCAGCTGTACTGCTGTGTGGAGTCTCTCTACCTGCCTCGGTGTTTGGCTCTAATGGGATGGTGACAGGTGTGGGCTCCTCTGTACTCCTCATCTCCTCCACAGGAGCTTCAGCCTCCTGCTCAGACTGAACCTCCAGCTCCTGTAGTGCAGGAGGAGCTGATTTTGTCTCCTCTGATAGTCTTGCGGCTCTCTCTCTGTCCTGTTCTGCCAGCTTTTCAAATAATTTAAAAGTCTGGAAAAAGAATAACACCAGAAATTTGAACTGGTTAAGAACAAACATGAAATTTTGAGGGCAATGTGAACTAGATTTTGTGGATGTCCTGATGCCGGAACTGGGTCCAATACCGCGCTCATGTATGTGTTCTTCTGCTCGAAAAAATGCTCCAATACCAAAAACTGATACCCTCTGAAGTTCGAATGTTATTCTGTAAACATTCAGCGCACAAATTAAAATCATGTTATGTCCTAGTGTGATTATAAAACGCAAAGGATGCGATTTAATGAGATAAATCCATAGTTTGCATGTGCTGCAAGCTTAAAAGTGAATGTGTGGAGTCGGTGTTGTGCCTTTTAGAGCTCCTTGGCTCGTACACGTAAAACACCATCATGAGAATCGCGCGTTCTGTTTATTGCAGATGACAGGGAGCAGAGCGCTAATTCACTTTGTAGCGCAAGGCACATACAGACTAAATATTTATTTAATTAAATAGCAGCCATTTGTGGTTTCATAATTATCACTTTGAGTCACATAGTAACTTGCTTTTCCGGAGGTGAGAAGCTAACGTCAAAAACACACACAAATGGAAAGGGCTTCAAAATAAAAGCTTCCACCAAAATAAAAGCTCCATTTAAATGGAGAAAAGTACAACAGAAATATATCACTACTGTATAGTTATGTAATATTCACTGTGATACTAATAATAATAAATCAATAGTAACTGTATAATATTTAAGCAATATCTCTCATATGTGATTCTCTGTTATACAAAACAAAATATTGTTTGATAAAATATAACTAATGTTGTATTTTGGATTGTGCTGTGAGGTTCTGTATAAAAGCACTTCATTTGATAAAAATAATACAATATTATGTTGAAAATGTATTGTTCAATTTCCATTTGATTAAAGTTTTAATTAATTCATTTATTTAGGCAGCATTTTGATAAAAAAAATAAAATAAAAAAATCAATAAACTGTTGATATGGAATTAAAAAAACAGGTATTGGTAACGACAAGAACCAAAAAGGAAGTATCGGTACATTCTCATAAAATGGTACTGCGACATACCTACTAGATACATGTCTATTATTGCAAGTGATTTTATAAAAGTGCTTTATAATCGTGCCTCGACTTATCATAATCCTTTTGCGGTTTATTTTCGTCTGACCTTTTTTTTTTGGTCTGTTTCTCAGCCATTTGTCCTCCTTGGAGTTTCTAATGAATTTCCCTCTTGCTCTGCCCCCACCACCCATCTTGTGCATGCAGAAGAACCACCCCCTGTTGCTGATTGGCTGGAGTAATGTTGTGTGGATCGGTCCGATCCACTTTGTTTTTGTACCAATTGCAGAGCCAGGACTGTGTACAAATACTAGATTTTTTTTTTTTTTTTTCAGCCCAGAAAATGTAAAAATACAAAATCACAACACTGACACACATTGATACATCATGATTTTACCATTAATTACACCTTGAAATACCATGTACATCCATGACATAAATTAATATGGACCATGTTATTATACATCATTTCCATCTGACACCATCACTGTATGGTGCTGCCGCCAGAATACTTTTGTAGGGCAAACAGCAAGTTTACTGGATCAAAACAAACGTTATAAAAGTCAGTCACACACAGTTGGCTATCTGCTTCTCTACCTTGAACACCATTTTTTCTGCTACTCCCGGTGGGAAACCCATGCGGTCATGTGGGCCGCTGAGAAGCCGGTAGAAGTCCGTCTTTCTGTAGAGAAACCCGAAATAAACCTGCAGAAAATTCTGGATGTTTCCAACATGTTGCAGAATCCCGAGCAGCGCATTATCATACAACTCTGTCATTTCCACCGGCGAAGACATGACTGAGGGCCTCAGCGAGATCAAATCTGCCCTAAAGCTGCTTTAATTAGATGTAGTTTAGTGGGGAAGGAACGTAAAGCAACAGCAGATCCGCAGCAAACTTGCGCAGCTGCACTGCAACAACAACAGATCTACCGGAAGAGACCAGCTGCTGAGGAACTTCCTGTTCTTCGTAAACAAGAATAAAAGTCCCTCCAAAATAGAAGACTTTGAAAACGATTATTTTATCTCCTGTGCGGTGTTCGTTTTAGACTCACACTTGTATTGTTCGCGGTCAAAATTGACCGAAAACAATAAACGTGTCATTTTAATTTTTTAAATTTTTTTTATTATTATTATTGTGGGTGGAAGGGTTGGGGGGTATGCTATTTTTTAATTTCTCAGTTACACCATTGATTTGCATATGCAAATAAGCAAATTTATGTTAATTTCACTACATTAAAAACCTACACTTAAAACATGAAGAAAATATTAGAATGTGTCATGTATTGCTGCCATCTGGTGCAAAAAACAAACCAAAAAAAAAAAAAAAAAAAAAATTGACCAAATGTTCCCACAAGGATAGTAAAACCTGAGATCACCTACATTGTGGGGACATATATACATATATATATATATACATATATACATATATACATATATACACATATACACATATATATACATATACACATATACATATACATATATATAATTTTTTTTTTTTTTTTTCAAGGTGTTTGGCCAACTGCATAAACTTGATTAAAGATCATCATTTATGCCACAGGGGGTAATAATACAAATATTTATCCACGTAGACTGAAGAGTTTAATGGGGGGAAAAAAAAAAACTTTTCATACAGAAGCACAGTTGGAATAAATTACCAGTGCTTCGGAAATATACATACAGGCTGAGAGAAGTTTAAGAATGGCCGTAAAAGATGGCTCTTTTGTAACTGATTAAATATTTTTTAGCTTTTAAATATGTATTAGTATTTTTACCTGTACTCCTATCTTTTTAATTGCATAGAGCAGGGGTTTTCAAACTTTTTGCCATCTAGGACCCCCAAATGTGATGATCCCTTGCGAAGGACCCCTTTCCTTAAAATATAAAGTCAGCTATTTATTTTAATGCAAAGTCCCTATTTTAATGTGAGAAAAATAGTAAGTGTGACATTATAAACACAACATGTTGCCTTCAAAGTTTTTAAATAATTGGCTTTTATATTGTTATTGCACTAAAGACAAAAAGAGTAGAGTATTATCTTGTTAAAATATCTGGAAACTATTTACTCTGTATTAAGTGGACAGCATATCTTTTTTCTACATAATATCAGAGTCATGTTAGATGTAAAAACCTGAAGAGAAGTATATTCAATTCAATTGAAATGTCTTTTAATAAGACTTTTCACAAAGCAGCTTTACAGGGAATATTGCTTTACAATCCGGCAGGTGGCAGTAACGTGTTCTTCATGCTGATGCCCTCGTGCAGTTTATGGCAGAAAACATGGCGGCGCCCTTGATCAGACAGACAAAATTGTTGTCGGTAAGATTGTATTTATTAATTTTCTTAGTTTTGTAACTAATTACCCCTTACCCCTACATGCCTGATGAAAGTGACATGTATTCCGTTTAAAATAGAGATACTGGCACTGAATGCAATGTGGGATGGCAAAAGCATGTTGATGTGTAGAATTATGTTATTAATCTAATAATCGATATTTTCGCAGATGGTTTGCAGTCAGTTAAATTCTGTTGCATGTTCGAGGAACATTCACTGCACAGCAGCATGTTTGAAGGTATGTATGCAAACTTAAGTGGTTAAATGAAACCAGAAATTAGGTAACTACAATTAATAAGGTGACTTTTGTGTGTCTCATTCACTCAAGAACTTTTCATTTAAAATGAACCTCTCTCTAACAGAACCGTGCAGCTCGTATTCGAGTGGGTAAAGGAGACAGGCCATTGACTTATGAGCAGTCATATCACCCCCATCACATCGGGCACAGGAAGGGCTGGCTGTCCCAACACACCAGTAAGTCACAATCTGTGTCCTACATCAGATCTTCACCCTATTAGATTCCCAGCATTTTAAAAAATTCTTATCTGAATAATTCGACCCGGGTTCCCACAGTTGTGGAAAACCTGGAAATATACATTATATTTTTTTTGCATTGGAAAGTGTGTTAATGCATAATTTTCCTAACCCCTTCTCATTCCACATAGGCAATCTTCAAGGTGAAGATGGAGCGGCAGAGCGGATAGTGGAGGACGTCTTCATCAGGCGCTTCATATATGGCACATTTCACGGCTGTTTAGCTGATGAACTGGTGATCAAACGCAGGGGAAACATCCTTGTCATTTGTGCTCTGATGATACAGAAGCTCTTACCAACGAAACTTTATTTTCTCATCGGGTACACTGAGGAACTGCTGTCTCATTTCTACAAGTGTCCAGTTAAAATGGAGGTCCAGACAGTAGAAGAAAAAGTAGTCTACAAATATCTCTAAAAAGACAATGTGCTTTAGAAACTTATCTGGTCTTTATGTTTAAAATTGTACAGAGAATAAACAATAAATGACTTTCACATATTTTAATTGAAGGATCCTATAATGTGTATTTCTGTAAAGACTAAAATGTTATATTAAATGTACTGGGGAGAAACATGTTTTTGTTGTTAATTAAAGGAATATTTCACCCAAAAATGAAAATTCTCCCATCATTTACACACCCTCATGCCATCCCTCTAGTATGACTTTCTTCTGCTGAACACAAAGACTTTTAGAAGAATATCTCAGCTCTGTTGGTCCATGCAATGCAAGTGAATGGTGACCAAAACTTTGAAGCTACAAAAAGCATATACATGCAGCATAAAAGTAATCTGTAAGACTCCAGTGGTTTAATTCATGTCGTCTGAAGGGATCCAGTCGAATTTGGGTGAGAACCGACCAAAATGTAACTCAACTGGCGATCATGATTTCAAGCTCGATTACCCTTCCTAGCACCATCTAGCGCTCTGCGCATGCGTCAAGCACTAGTTGTAATCGTCAAGATTTATAGTGAAAATTAGGTTACATTTTGGTCGGTTCTCACCCTCTTTTGATTGGATCCCTTCAGAAGACATTGATTAAACCACTGGAGTCTTACAGATTACTTTTATGCTGCATTTATGTGCATTTTGGAGCTTCAAAGTTTTGGTCAGTATTCACTTGCATTATATGGACCAACAGAGCTGAAGATAGAAAGTCATACACATCTGGGATGGCATGAGGGAGAATTTAAATTGTCCTTTTTGGATGAACTATTTCTTTAAGTTGTAACATTGTTTCTCAAAATTCAGGACAAACATATATATATATAGACCTAATAAGGATGAAAATCTCTTTGATCAATTAATGTTCGAGATGAATAAGCAGCACGTTTATATGCATGTTCATACACCGATGTTTAATAAGTATTAAATGACACGGGATTATAAACCATATTTGTTTATAAATGTATTGATTGTACAATACAAATGTTTAATTTGAGTAAAGGCACAAACACTGCTTCAAGGCAAAAAGGCACAATCACATTTTAGATAAAAAATTGGCAAAATTCCCTTAAATATCACATCTTTCCCTTTATGAAGCAAAATTAATAATAAAAAAATAACATCAGAACGTGATTTCCACTGTGAGACGAGCATTTGGTCTTTGGATTAGCAGTTATGGATATATACTGTTTATGGTTTGATTCACAGTGTGAAGGTAATTTCATAAAACAACATGAGAGAAAAAAAAAAAGACGTAAAACAAAAAAAATCATAAGACCATAATCGGATTTTTAAAACACAAGGTAAATGTTTTTGATGGTAGTATATTTCTAGCACAGTTCATACACACAAACATTTGGTTTAAACTTTCATTGACCATAAAAGTGCTCAAAAGAGTCAAAACAACAAATGCATGATGACAGTTGTAAGTAAAACATGCCTGATGACAAGTAAACTTCCAGTTAAACTGGTTCAAGCCCTCAGAAACAGTTTCCTTATAGCTGTATGACAGCACAGGAAATTATCAAGGTGCATATGAATATCACGCTTTAGATACATTCACATTTGAAGGCGGGATGCGAGCATGACTTCAGGCGATCAGAATTAAAAGTTTCAGCAGAGAAATGTGCAAGTGAACACCTGATACATCTTCATACTACCAAATCTTGGACTTGAAATTTCAGAGCAGGTGAGATTTGGCCCACACTTTGCGTTTAGATTTTTATTTGATGTTTCGACAGCTGTCTCCCATACAGGACTGCAGTCTGATGAGTCTTTGGTTCATGGTCTGCAGGAGAGAAGGGTCAACCTTCTTCACGATGTTCTCCAGCTGATGGGGATCGACCGTTAGATTGTACACCTCTACGAATGACTGCAAAAGATCACAGGAGAATTTAGTGACTTCATTTAATTTACTGACTGTGTATATACAGCTACAACAAGATTTTATGTCTTTTTCTAGTGCTCTTGTGGTGTAAAATCTGATCGGTGCTATGAAGTGCTCACCTCATTATCAGCAAACTCACAATACTGCAGGTTACCATCCTTCAGAGTTCTGACACAGGCGTACGTGTTGTTAAAAGCGTCTTCACATACACAGTCTGGGAAACATTGCTAAAGAGGAAAGAATGATACAACTTTGCTCAATATTTTAAGAAATCAAGGAAATGTTTAATGGGTAAATGCTTCATAATAATTCAGAAACACTTACAGCAAGTCCAGGGCCTAGTTTGGGGCAGCTGGGGTCTTCAGAGGAATATCCCTCACCAGTGTACTCCACCAGAAAGAAGGGCCGTTCTGTGCCATTACGCAATGACGGAGCCTTCATGGAGAACATTCGAATAGAAAAGACACTGAGTATACAGTCACACTAACACTGATATAACAGATACCACGATGAAAGTATAAAGAATCATATTAAAAATCAAAATAGTGCACGACTTTTAAAATGAAAATTACAATTAGGATTAAAGTTTTTGGTAAATGCCAAATGAGAATAAGATTATTTCACATTTAAGAATTTTGAGGGGAAATGTGCTTAAAGTTCATGAAAATAATGTCACAAATGAAATCTAATGCAAAATAAAATGTATTATTTGTTTCTATTTTGCGGTGAAATATGACCCAGACAGGCTCTAGACAGGTTTTGTATGATTCTCCCACAATAAATATCAATTTGAGTTGTATATACAGATAAGTGTGTGATATAATATTGCCTTGAGGTACATGTTGAGAAAAAAAAATGCAAAAAAGCAGCATAAAACAGGCAATGTAGTGCACAATGGAGGTAGACCAATATATCGGTTTTACCGATAAATCGGTGCCGATAGTTGCTTTTTAGAACAGTGGACTTTAGAGGTGAAAACATTTTTTTATTTTTATTTTTTTTAAATTTTATTTATTTTTTAATAATCGCTGACAATCAGTGACAATAGTCATCCATATTTTTATCCTCACTTCTATGCATATATATATATTTATTTATTTTATTCGATAATCAAGCGTTCAAAATAGTAGGGTCCTATGAAAGTTTTATTTTTTTTTTCAAATTCAGTGTTTTCCGTTATATTACTCACTCTTGCTTGTGAGATATTGCTTAAATATAATGTAATTATTATTGATATAATATTATTATTATTACTACTACTACTACTACTACACTTTACCATATAGTATTGATATATTTGTCGCAATTTCTTACATTTCACGCATCTAGTTACATTTGGTGAAAGCTTTTATTTTGGAGAGAAGCCCTTTCAGTTTTTGTTTGACAGTGGCTTCTCACTTTCGGATAAGCAGTTCGCTTTATGGTTTAATGTGCTTATTAAACCAAGAAAGGCAGCAATTTAATTATAGAAATATATAGTCTGCATGTGCTGCACACTTCAAGGTTAATGAGTGCTCTGCTTTCTGTAATCTGCCACACAGAGTGCGCATTGCTAATGATCAGAGAATATTTAGCCTTGAAAGGGACCAATGTGACCAAGGTGTTGTCAGTGTATGAGTGGCCAGCTTCACACATTCATTTTGAAACACACAGCATATGCAGACTGTATATTTATTTCATTAAATCACAGCCTTTTATGGTTTAATCATCACACTAGGACATATGATGATTTTACTTGGATTATTTTTACTTTCATACATTCATTTTATCCCAAATATGCAGATTTCCATGACATTTGGAATTTTTTAGTTAATTCCATTTTTTTAATCACTGGATTATGCGATTCTGTCCGCATTTTCCGCACTGCGCAAATCATAGAGCCCTAAAATTTAAGCGAGGGCATGCAAACAAAAATATGATTATATGGAAACGTATATATAAATATATACACACAAAATTCTTAATCTGGTGAATATATATAGGCTATAAAAATCTTAATTTGACAAATACTGACATTTAGAGCATTTTAACGGTTTAAACATTTTCCAAATTAGAGTCCCCGTTGCATTTCAGGCTTGTTTATAGTTAAAAAAAATCCCAAGTTATTGGGGTTTTGGTTACACAGTAAACTGCATTTGGGATTTTATTCATTTTGGACACTTGTAGCATCAATGTCTGTGCCCGTCGTAGTAACAAAAGACACATTTTTCTTTTTTTTTTTTACATTCTATAAACCGATTTTAAAACTATCAGCCGATTAATCGGTTATCTGCCTTTTCCAACACTTAGTTATCGGTATCGGCAAAATCCACTATTGGTCGACCTCTAGTTTACAACAGTATAATGAATAGTCCAAGAACAATGCAATAAGTTAGCAGTATAAGAATGATTACAAAATAAAATACACAATACATACACATCTCAGAAAACAGGAAGTAAATAACATGCCACACTCACCATCTGTGGAAGGAAAGACTGTCCATCCATGTTGACAGTGGAGAGATTGACTCCAGCGATGTCCAAGATAGTCATAGGAAGATCTATATTCATCACTGGAGACTGATGGACATTCAGACAGATGTTACTTAATCTTTTATCAATCTCAGTTATATGTGGCAGGGTCTATTTACACTAATTGCAAATAGGAAACCTTGTTGGCAAGGGATATTTTCAGTACATACAGTGGTGGCCAAAAATATTGGCACCCTTGGTAAATATGAGCAAAGAAGGCTGTAAAAAATATGACTTTAATGTTTAACCTTTTGATCTTTTATTCAAAATATTCACAAAAAAATCTAACCTTTAACTGAAGTAAAATAACTGAAAGGTGGGGGAAACAAGTCTCATAATTAAATTTTTTTTTTCCAAAACACGTTGGCCACAATTATTGGCACCCCTAGAAATTCTTAAGTAAAATATTATCTGAAATATATTCCCACTCATATTTTACATTTTTTAGTGCACCTGGGTGACTAGGAATATGAAATTGTTCAGCCATGACTTCCTGTTTCACTGGGGTATAAATATGAGGTAACACACAGGCCAAATTCCCTTAATCATCAATCACAGTGGGTTAGACTAAAGACTATAGTTCTGATGTGTGGCAAAAGGCTGTCGAGCTTCACAAAATGCAAAGTGGCTAAAAGAAAATAGCCAAAGCATTGAAAATGCCCATTTCCACCATCAGGGCAATAATTAACAAGTTCCAATCAACTGGAGATCTTAAGAAGCGGCCTGGAAAACGACGTGTGTCTATATTGTCTTCACGCACAGTGAGGAGGATAGTTCAAGTGGCCAAAGAATCTCCAAGGTTCCCAGCTGGAGAATTGCAGAAATTATTTGGGTCTTGGGGTCAGAAAGTCTCCAAAAGCACAATCAGACATCACCTACATCAACACAAGTTGTTTGGGAGGGTTTCAAGAAAAAAAACCTCTGCTCTCATCCAACAACAAACACAGTTTGCCAGACACTACTGGAACTTCAAATGGGACCAACAGATAAAAAAAAATCAAAACCTGGCTGCCTCTGCCAGAAAGCTTAAAATGGGCCCTGGTTGTATCTTCCAGCAGGACAATGATCCAAAACAAACATCAAAATCAACACAAAAAATGGTTCACTGACCACAAAATCAAGGTTCTGCCATGGCCATCCCAGTCCCCTGACCTGAACCCCATAGAAAACCTGTGGGGTGAACTGAAGAGAAGAGTCCACCAACATGGACCTCTGAATTTGAAGGATCTGGAGAGATTCTGTATGGAGGAATGGTCTCAGATCTCTTGCCATGTGTTCTCCAACCTCATTAGGCATTATAGGAGAAGACTCAGAGCTGTTATCTTGGCAAAGGGAGGTCGCACAAAGTATTGAATAAAAGAGTGCCAATAATTGTGCTACACATATATTTGACAAAAATATTTGTTTTTTGATAAAACTTGTGTTCTGTTTGCAATTGTTTGATATCCATTAAAGGTTCAATTTTGTGAATATTTTGAATGAAAGATCAAAAGGATAAACAATAAAGACATATTTTTCACAGCCTTCTTTGCTCATATTTACCAAGGGTCCCAATATTTTTGGCCACAACTGTACATTAACTATTGCTCTGACAATTTACACCTAGTAAAAATAGCATATTACTTCCATCACTATTTGCAAATTTAGTTAACAAAAGATGCTGTTAGTATACATAAGATGCTGTTTGTTGCTATTAACAAAGTATGTATTACTATATACACTCAGGTTTACATCTTTTATAAGATATAGCCACTATAAGATATACAGGTATATATAATGTTAGGGACATGTACTAGGGTGGTAAACATGTGCCAAATGCAAACAAACCAAATGTTTCTGTTACCCAAATGTATATAGATCGCACTGTATAAACACAAACATAGAACTCAATACATTTAAGCTACACAGCTCTCTGTGCTAACCTGTAGTGTTTGTTTTGGTTTGATTCCTGGTCCACGAACCAAGAGAGGGATGCGAATATCAAACTCGTACAGCTGTCTCTTATCAATGGGCAGAGAGAACTGGCCTGTGAATATCAAATGTATCAAAACAAATTGTGTTATAGAGCCAGACGACAACAGGTCGATAAAACCAGGAGGCACACGGTCATAAAGGTCGCACCAGTGTGATAGCCATGGTCAGACGTGTAGAAGATGTATGTGTTGTCCAACTCCTTCATTGACACCAGTTTATTCACTAGTTGTTCCACCATGTCATCCACAGAGAGAAGTGTCTGCCACCTATTGGAAATATTAAATGTGGAGGTTATGACGTGATTTATTTGCTAATACTTCTTACTAAATGTATTTATGCTCTGTGTACCTCCTGCGATAAGCGTCATCCAGGTATTGAATGGAGTTGTTTAACATCGGGTTCACAGGTTGCCTTAGTAGCCAATGTTTGTCCTGAGAATTGAGAAAAGTATCTTTGCTGTTACTAAGGGTCATGCCGAGGCCACACACATCTGGCATTTACAGCAGTTAAGGGGATGTATTACAGAGGAATTTAAACAACTTTGTTGTGATTTTTTGTTATTGTGACTTTTAAGGTTGAGAATGCAAATTCAATTCTTATTAAGCCATTCAGTATCTCGCATGGTGTCGCTTTTGACACTGGTTCAGATGACAGTGAGAGAGCGTTTTTGGGTGATGCGAAGAGATATCTTGCCCGTATCTCTCTCATACCTAGCTCACCACTTGCGGGTGAAGTCTCCATTCTCTGTGCAGTAAATCCGCTCCCGTGTTTATTATGCTTGGGACATGCATCGCACATAATAAATAAGTGTGCACTGCTCCAAATAATCAGTTTCTGTGCTAGGATGTCAAGTGCGTACCTCCTAAAAATGTATATATGCCAGTTTGTTTTAGCAACAGGAAGTGAAAAAAAATGGATACTGCTTTGTGTTAATATTTTTTTTGCTATTTACGGAAGCTCTGAACTACAAGGTAAAAAAAAAAATTTAGCTAGGTGAATTTTTTTTTAGGTGTCTCTGCAAATGTTTTTGTCTCTGGCAAAATATTTTTTTTGTTATTCTCAAGAGGTAACACCTTAGGGTGAAGATTTCATGGTTACTGATAGTGGCACCTAGTGGCCGAGGTTGGTACCACCTGCTAATTGTAAGAAAAGAAAAAAAAAATCTCATCTTTGAAAGAAAAAGAAATTTCAGAAAAATTTAGAAAACAAATTCAGAATTCTTCCAATGAAAAAAAACTTTCAGAGAACATTCCAAAGAAACAAAAATTTCAAAGGAAAAAATTTAAAGAAAAAAGATTTCAGAGAAAAATTCAGAGAGAGAAAAGATTTTTCCAGAGAAATAAAAAAAAAAGAATTTGCTGAGAATTTTTTTTCTTGAGGACAGGCTAAGGAAGGCACTAAGACACTGAAAAAAAAAAATTTCGCCTCGTGAATTTTTTTTTCACCTTGCGGTTTAGGGCTTCCGTAACTACTGTATTAATCACAGAAATGAACGCCTTAAACTTCCCAGCCCTAAAAATAATACTTTGTTGTACTCATTGCCATATTATGTTTTCTGAAAATCTGATGGAAAGTCAAAATTGTTAAATCCAACCGAAATCATAATTTAAGAGCTAATGACCTTTCCAGGTTTGTTGAAGCTGCCGTTGCGTGGAGCTTTAATATTACTGAAGGACTGTTGATACTGAGGAGCGGCCGTCCATGGCGAATGAGAGGATGGTGGACACAACATCATGAAGAACGGATAATTAGGGCTCCGTTCCTCCAGGAAATGCAGAGAACGATTCAACTGGAATAAAGAAAACAGACTCTGAATCAGTTATAAATCACCAATTTTTCATGATAATATTATGCAGACATGAACCCGATTGCCTTGTATTTCATGCACTCTGACACAGGATCATATTTTAAGACCAGATTGTGAGAACAGTTAATAGTGCTAGCTTCAGGGGCCTGGGTAGCTCAGTGGTAAGGACGCTGGCTACCACCCCCGGAGTTCACTAGTTCGAATCCCAGGGCGTGCTGAGTGACTCCAGCCAGGTCTCCTAAGCAACCAAATTGGCCCGGTTGCTAGGGAGGGTAGAGTCACATGGGGTAACGCTATACGCCTCGTGATCGCTATAATGTGGTTCGTTCTCGGTGGGGTGCGCGGTGAGTTGAGCTTGGATGCCGCGGTGGGTGGCGTGAAGCCTCCACACGCACTATGTCTCAGTGGCAACGTGCTCAACAAGCCATGTGATAAGATGCGCGGGTTAACTGTCTCAGACGGGGAGGCAATTGGGATTCGTCCTCCGCGTAGTGATTCTGAGGCGAATCACTACGCGACCACAAGGACTTAAAAGCACATTGGGAATTGGGCATTCCAAATTGGGAGAAAAAGAAAAAAATAGTGCTAGCTTCAGTACAATAAGAAACTATATTTTGCATAAAGGGAAAAATTTATTTTATTATTTTATTTTTTTTATTTTAGGACCATTCGTATTTTTTTGCATTATTGCAAAGTAAATTAAGTAAATTAAGGCATGCAATGGCTCATCTTACAAATAGGGATTATCCAAGGAAAATGACTATTCTTAGTGGAGTTTAACATAGGATTAGTCTTAATCTGTTTCCGGGACACCTGCCCGTAGTTAAATAATAACAGAGGCAGCATTTTCACTTCTGGCTAGGTTATGGTGCCTGACAGCTATAAAACAATGTTATTGCACATATCAAAATGTCTGGTCATGCATCTCACAGAAGTCGCATGACACATACTGCTGTGTAGACAGTTTGATATCTGGAGTCACATTATGACTAGCATGCAAAGTCATGTGGGGTGCAACAAGGGGCTTTTTATTCATTTAATCAGGGAAACAGCTTCTCAGTGGCAAAATTGTTTATTAACCACACTGTGTTGAAAACTAACAGGATAACAACTAAACAATGTTATTGGCCAAGTAAAACAAGTTTGGCATGCAATTAGTCAAATTTTTAAACCTCCACATTTACCATTAAGTAAATATTCCCACTTCAGTTCAGAAAACTAGTGACTGTTGACCTCACTTTTAAAAACTAATGTTTGATTTGATGTGGCATGATAGCTAAACACATCAATTCCTGATGGAACAAAATTAAGTCCTGTTCTACTTTTTTTTTCTAGTTAAATGTTCCACTCCAATTGTTAATATATCACATAATGGTGGAAAAATTGGTTTCAAAGGCCATTGCATAAACTTAAAAGCATTAAAAACTTACAACCAGGTCTGTGAGGTAGTCCTTTTCATAGCTGTCGCCATGTTTTTCCTCTTTTCCATTCACAGAAAGTGTGTAATTGTAATATCGAGAATTCCCCACCTTTGCATATACAAGCAAAAAGGAATAAGACATGCTTTTTAAATCATTTTACATTTTAGCATCCAATAAATGAAATATCTGTCTACATTTAAACCAGCACTTATCAAGAAATAAGATGGTTTAAAACTGGATCTGCTTTTGCTTTGCAACATATGAGAGCACATAATCAAGCCAAACAGGCTGTTGTGCATGAAGTTACTGATACTGCAAAATAAGGGAAGTATGGGACACATTGCAGCACCTATAGCTTTTCTGTGCTGATTTGAACATAGAGGGACAACAAAGTGAAACTGGAAGTGTTTGACTGAGCTCTGATGAGGATTCTGTTGGTAACTCACCAGTGCGTGCCACTGGTCCCAGCCGGGGGGCACATGAGCAACACCGCCTGCGTCTTTAGTCCCGTACTGAAAGCAAAGAGAGAGTTTTATGTAAACTACCAGCCAAAAGTTTGGACACACCTACTCATTCTTAATTATTACTAATCACATTTTCGAATAATAGAATTCTATGGAAAAAAAAAAAAAAAAAAAAAACTATGAAATAACACAAATGGCTCATGGGAATTTTATAGTGCCCAAAATATTTGAAACACATCAAAACTATCTTATATTTTAGTGACTTCAAAAGTATGCATGCTTTGTCTAGATGACAGCTCTGTCTGTTCATTCTCTCAGGGAACCTCATAAGGTGCATTCTGAGATGCTTTTTAAACAATACTGAAGGAGTTATCATACATGATGGACACTTGTTTACCATGAAACCTGTCCTGGTCATATTTAACCCCAAAACAATAAGCCTACATTATAGAAATACATATACAAGAAACTGCTGAAAAATAAATAATTTTTTTTTCTTATTTTTCTGATTTGACATTATATATATCAGGGTACAAATAAGGTAGCTCTGAAAAGCTTTTGTTTTGCTCCCAACGATGTCACCTGTAACCGAGTAAAATTTTGTGTTGATATGACAAAGCAATCAAAAGTTATAGCATTACAAAAATAATTTATCCTAGTGTCCAAAACGTCTCCAAGTGCCCAAAAGCTTCTCCAAACAAACAAAACATAATAATTGTACATAAGAACTAATTACACATGCAAATACAACAATAAAGGTATGCTCTCTCTCCAAAGCATGCAGGCATGAGTAACGAGATCTCATTCCGTTTCATTCTGTGTCATGTTCTTGGCGCCATCTACTGGTGGTCATATGTAATTAGAGTGAACAAACCTCTCTGCCCATATTTGGATGACTTCCACCTCTGGTTGTAGCGATATGAATCCTAATATGATTGGTTTAGCATTCCACAACGCTGGACAAGTTACTACATCATTTCCGATGAAGTCATCTGATCTAGCCAATGTGTTTTTAGCCAGATAGCATATGATGTGCTGTACGCACATTGTGGTTTGTCTGGATAATCTGTTGATCTATACAACAGATTACGTTGTGTGTGGGCTTGTTTTAGTTTAAGTTAATCGCCTCCTCTAAGTCATGGTATGTGATGTTTTATGTTCTGTTTATTTTTCATGAAGTTATAAGGGAAAACACAGCATCTAAGCAACACCTGTTTATATGTAACATATATGTCAAAGACATGTACTTAGTTATTACTCGCTATACTTTGGTCTGTGAGTAAAACAAATAGGCTGGTTGTTTTCTACTCTTTGAGAGCTTTCCAACAACACATGACACATGGCTATTTCATCAGTTTGATATTTTTACCACCTACAATTATATGTACTGTGCAAAATTATTAAGAAATTATCAAAATGGAACACTTCAGATCTGTCTGCAAATTTCAAAGCACCTAAAGGTACCAAAATACCTATATGCATTGTAAAGTACAGCTTCTAAGCTTTAAAACGATACCTATTTTCTGCTGGTCAAGACTGTAGTTATTCATGGTTTAATATTTTTTTTTCTCAGCAGGCCCATCCAAGCTTAAAGGGTTAAATTAAAATCAGCAAAAACGAAAGGGACCAAGAGAGTACAACTATGATGTATAAATACTTCACATATCTTTTTTTTCACATTGCGCTAATGATATGGGCGGAAGAGGGTAAAATGTGCATAACTGTCATGAAAATAGTGTCACAATGTAAAAAAATTTAACAGACCTAAAAAAGGGCTTCATTTCCTGTGCAAAATTTCTTACTTGTTTCTTTTCATTTAAGAGTACAACTAAACCAAGACATTTTATTTCATAAATGGGCATAATCAACTTTTTGTCTACAAAACTAATTTCAAGCATTGAAACATAAGCCTTTATATTCAAATGTTAATGGGAAACATTTCAGTTAAGTGTGTCCAAACTTTTGACTGGTAATGTAAGTTGAGTCAGTGAAAACAGCGACTGGGACAGCCACTGAAAAGGAATGTTGTCATTTCGGTATTTATTTCAATCAAACTCCTGGCTAAGAACATTTCAAATATTTGAAGGATTTGCAAATATTTGGCAAAGTTGTGGAGAGCTTCTGATTCTGATCTCACTGTAGGCAAATTTACAAGGATAAACACCATGCAAATAGACTAGTACAGTGTGTTGAGTACAACACAGGTGACAAAAACAAACCTGATTCAGGTATTTCCCTCCATAGAAAGTCTGGTAGTGCATCTTATTGAGGTAGACAGGAAACGCATAGGGCTCGGCCACTTTCTGCCACGCCACGCTGCTGCAGTTTCCCGAAACTGAGTTATTTCGGACCAAATGATTGTGTGGATATTTGCCGGAGAGGATGCTGCTACGACTGGGACAGCAAAGGGGGGTTGCTGTGAACTAAACACAACAGGAGATACTTGGGATATTTAACCAAATGCATGACAAAACAATAACAGGCTTTTAAAGGTAAAATATCTCTGACAGATATTTTAGTGTCTCCTTATTAAGATGTATGAAAAGGACTTCGCTGTTGTCTACTCACAGCATTGGAGAAGGTCACACCATTACTACCAATCAAATCTTGGGTTTTCTTCATGGGTGTCTGTGGATATAGAAAGACTAAATGAAGCTGTAACAGCATTAATAACAATTTATCTTCTCTACCATCTTCACAGGATGGAAGACTTCACACATTAGACAAATGGCAAGTTCTTGTCAGAAAAACTTGACCCCACACACCACAAGACAATGACAGAGGTTTCAATATGATTTTAACATGCCTTCCCTTCAGCATGTGCTGTAAGCTAATAGGTATAGTAGATCCTGGCTGTCAACTGAAAGGTTGCAGGTTCAAACCAACAAGGGCTGAACTTACTAATGCTTGATCTGATGCCAAAACACTTAACATCAGGTTACTCAAGGGGAAATGTCCCTTACTAATTCTTCTATATGTCACTTAGGATTAAAACATCAGCTAAATACCCTTTAAAAAGTACCATGGTGCAGTGATGGTATCAGATGGAATACCATGGTGCTGAATGATCACAATATTCATGTACCATGGTATTTACATGATACTCCAGAGTACATCAAAGAATACTATGGTATCGATACAGATTTCCTCATTTGATTCCGATTCACAAGCTCTTGCTTCAATTTAGATTTCAGTACAATTTGATTCAATTCTGATTAAATTGGGTGTATTTTAGTTATATTGTCCATCTTGCTTACATTTGAACAGTGGGTGTAATCTGATAGCAAAGTAACTAGTTACTGTAATTGAATTACTTTTAAATTCAAAGAGTAGTGTAACACGTTAGATTTTAAATTCTAGTAATCAGATTACAAATACTGACTTTCAATTAAGTTAATCACTTTTTAGTACATTACTTGGGTTGCACATTTCTAAAATAGTATTTTTTATGTAGAATTTAAAATATGAATTATGTATACATTCTGTTTGCATTTCTGTGAGGAACATACGTGCGTACGCACCCTAGAAAGTCATTGTAAAGGAGAAACGTGTGTTGCTGGGTGTATAACTTGCATGCGACAATGAACAAGGAGGAAATATTAACATTATTTTACAATTCATTAAGTACAAATAAAACAAAATGTTTCAGAAAGTAACTTAAAAGTGATTAGTAATGTGTTTACTTTGACTTGAATTACTTTTTCGATGGCATAATCAGCAAAGTACAGAGCCCCTTATGGCACTTTTCCACTGCACATTATGGTTAGACTCGACTCGACTCAGCTCGCTTTACTTTTCTGAGCTTGCTTTTCCACTGCAGTTTAGTGTCGCCTCAACATGGGTGGGATTATAGGCTGATCGTCACAGTTGCGCCGCCTCTACTGCCGTGACATCATCTTAAACGTGACACAAACATTACTGACCATAAACAATAACACGACCGCTAGCTGTTAGCTACTAGCTCATTGTGCTGCATAAAGCAGTTGTTGCATGGTGATTTTACACAAGTGTAACAGTTAAATTGGCCTGGTTGTTTTAGAAGCAAGCTTTCCAGTAGCTGGTCAACTAAATAAAGTGAAGCTTTCAAGTAGAATATAGAGTTAACGTAACAAAATTTACCATTCTCCATCGTGGACTCCAACAACGCCATAGATCTATTGCCATAGATAGCGTCCATTTGGTCGAACCACTTCCACTTTCTTCTGTTTGAACCACTCCGGCTGTTGTGGTCCTTGATGGTTCTGTAGTCACTTTTAAGTTTTTTTAACTTTATGCTATGTGGTAGCCGTGTGCGGCCAACAGCTGAGACACTTCCTGAAAGACTTTTTCGTTTAGCATAGTTTCGTTCGTCACTAACGAGAGGAACGTCTGCACCTCGTTTATTGACCACGGCGTGGTTTTGCGCACAGCCATTTCTTTTTAATTTTCGAAAGTCGCGTGAACAAATGATACTGATGTCGCTGTTGCTTACTTTAAAACTAGCGTCCTGATGTCCCGTGTCGCAAATCCGGTGACGCTGATAGTGACGATTCTCTCTGACCAATCAGTGATCAGTTTTGACGTCACATTTAGTATCGGCTCGGCTCGCTTGGAACCTCGACCGAAGTGGTACTAAAAAAGTATCAGGTACCAGGTACAGTGGAAAACCCCCAAAAAGGGAGCAGAGTCGAGTCGAGCTGTACCGTGCAGTGGAAAAGCCCCATTAGAAGACAAGGCGGGAATTTTGTTTTCTAAAAACGTTTTGCGTTCCCTCACAATAAATTTACCAGGTTTTCCTACAGTAACCTTATTTTAACCATGATGTTCATAGTGAAACCATAGTCATAATAGAGGAAAAAAAAAACTATGGTAACAAAAATATGGTTTTACTATACAAATACCATAGTTTAACTGTGGATTTACTGTAGTAATATTGTAGACTGTAGTAACCATACCTGTTGGCGGAAATCATTTTTCTAAAGTGATACTGTAGTAACCATAACTTTTGTAGGCTAACCATGTTTTTTTTGGTGGAAACCATTGGTTTTACTATTGTAATATTGTAGTAACTATGAAAAGTAAGTAACCATGTTTTTTTTGTTTGTTTGTTTTTTTGGCAGAAACCATGGTTTTAATAAAGTATACTGTATCCATATAATAACCATAGCTTCACCATAGATTAACCATGGTAATTCTTGTGGTTACTATGGTTTTACTACAAAATATTCATAGTAAAACCATAACCACAAAATTATGATTTTTATTAACATAGTTTTAATTTCCCTGTATTATTGCTATGGTCTTTACTAAGAATATCAAGGTTAAAATATGGTTACAATAGTAAAACCATGGTAAATGTACTGCGAGGGCAAGCAAGACTCATTTCAGAAACAAAATTCCTGCTCTGTCCTCTAAGGGGCTCTGTAGTAAAGTAATCTGATTACAATTGTACAGAAATATGTAGTCATGTGTAGTGGATTACTTTTTTGAGTAACTTACCAACACTGCATATGAAAGAAATTCTCTCTAAACTAATGCTGTAAATTATACAGGGAACCTTCTAACTCAGTACGCCATGAAATTATACATTAAAAAAATTAACAACAGGAACCAAACTATGCAGTTCAATTGCTATTTGTTTAACAGATATAATTGTCAACACAAGCAAAACTGAAGTAAACTTTAAGGTAAAGGTAAAGAGATCGATCTTGTGATTTTAAGAATAAATATGGTGATCAAGTGTGATTCTTCTGAAAATCAATATTTTTACCCAGCCCTAAAGAATACCAAAGTTGCACTATGGTATATGTCCAGTACACATCCAAAAACCATGGTGGTACCATTTTAATAAATGACGGTAGTACCACAGTGCGTTTAAAACATGGTAATAATATGGTACATGTCCGGAAAAAGAATGTAGTACTTTGTGAATGCCATACGGTACTTTTTGTTAGTATACTAAATTAGAAGTAAACTTAAGTACACTTACCATTCCCCCCATCTCCACATCCTGGTCGTCGGTGAGAATGAGGATGATGTTGCTCAGTTTGACGCATTCTGAACACCTGAGCGTGCAGGTGAGCAGCGTGACGAACAGACAGGTAGCCACGACACGCGCGCTGGACCTCCAGTGACCGACCCACAAGCTTGCCATGAGACCAAAACTACTCGTGATCTGATCTGTTTGGAGAGAAAGTATACGGCCGAAGGGTTCGGAGTGGCGGACAGCAGCTGCACGCGCAGGTGGGATGGGCTGAGAAAGTTTGAGGAAGTGAGACGAGAAAGAGTCATATGACCGCAGCCTGATTCAGCAGCTGACAGTGACACAGCCAAACGAACCATTCAAGCAGTGCAAATACTTCATATATAAAAATACTTCACATTATTAATTCTTTACACAGAAAATAAATGAATAAATAAAATAAAATAAGGAAAGCACCTCTGTTTCTTTTGTTTGTTTATTATTATTATTATTATTATTGTTGTTGTTGTTGTTGTTGTATTTTGTTTTGTATAATTCAAGCATAAAAATTCGGAAATACCATCAATAAATAAAAATAATAATAATTGGGAAAGCATCGGTCGGTAAATGTTGCTAATTGTACACAAGGAGGCGCGTGGCGACTCAAAAAGCCGAATTCTCCATTGAGCTGCATTAAAATCTCAGGACATTTTTTTTTTTTTTTTTTTTTTCGAAGTGAAGACATTTGTATATTAAGAAGTATAATCTTTTAAAGCTATTAATTAAAATTATTTGTAACCTGACAAAAAAAAAAAAAAAAAAATCGAAATGTATAAAATTCTCTATAAAATTATTTTTGAAAATGCATTTTCTAGTAACCATGAATGACTATGATTGGTCAATCCTAATGAGCGCTGCGAAAAGTAACAGGTGCCATGTGACCACGCAGCAAAAGTGTTGTTTTAGCAGCTGTCTGGATAATAATATACACCTGAAAAACTCTTAAATAGCGAACGAAATGAAAACACATTGTAAAGACTAAGGAAAAACAATATTTTTATCAATCATAACTTGTCGAGAAAACTTCCGGGCCACCACGCCCCGCCCATTTTATGCTATGTTTTACATTAATCGCCTCGCTACCGACTTATTCTATTTCTTTTAACATGACATTCAGTGCGGTGGAGGTGCAGAGATATACTCAGGGGGTAGAAGCTGTCTAATCTGCCCTGTGGTAGTATATGGAGTTGATCAGTGTAATTAAAGTGTATGTGAATTTTAAAGCCACCTGAGGTGATTCAAATGTGATATTCATTGACAATGATACCATTAAAGCGCAGGAAAATATCACATACTGAAAGCCAACAGGATGAAACTTGTAAATTTCCCCATGTGTCAATTTTCATTCTGGAGAGGAAGATGGGGGCATCTAGAAGAGCATTCCTTACACGACTGGCACGAAGCAAAGGATTTCTCATTAAAGAAAAATACAGGTATATTTACTTTCCATTTAGAATATACATAATATTATGTCTCTAACATGATTTCTTGGATATGGTAATACCATGGTATTGTTTGAGCCATGGTGCATGAATATGATAAACATTCTACTTATAAAATAGTGCTAAAAGAACCTTTTTGTCATGGTACCATGGTATTTTCTTGGAATTACCTTGGAGTACCATGCAAATACAATGGAACATGAATTTCATTACCATGGTATATATCAAAAAGTACATAAGATTACCACCTGATATCACCACAACACTTGTTTGTAATGGTAATTTGCATGGCACTTATGAAAACGTACCCTCACAGTACCAAAAATGCCATGCTACTACCATGGTACATGTCTAGAAACCATGGTACTACCAAGTATAGTAATCATAACTTAAAAGGCGTGAAGAAGCTTTTGACTATTCCAGTTTATTTTGTCTCACAGTTCTTCCGTTACACATGTTGTATCAGAAAACAACAGTGGAGATGACGTCCAGGCCTGGCTGGACAACCAGAGCGGAGGAGACACATCCACTTCTGTCCATCTGTTGGACATCAGCTGGTTTACAGAGAGCATGGAGGCAGGACGTCCTGTTACAGTTCAGGACAAACACAGATTAAAGGTAAAAAGACAGATCTCACTTGCATAGGCTGCTTTCATGGGCACGTTACTTTAAAAATGACAATTGCACAAGAAGAGAAATGATATAATTCCATTATCAGCCCCTGATGTGTAAATATGTTCCAGGTTAACCCAAAACCCAATGGTGACGCTAAAATAATTCTGATGAAAAGTTATGCTTGCCAAAGAAGAACACCCTTGAAGCACCACAATGTATTTCTGACAGTGAGTCCGTTATGTCTTTTAACCCCTTTAGTCACTGTTTAGTCTTACCATTGAGAGATTTTTTTCGATCCATTTTAGCTCATTTTATTACTGATGTAGTTTCCCACACTGTCTTGTAGGAAGCTCTCGAGCTCCTGGCTGAGAATGCAGAATTTAGCGAGAATGAAGGACGAAGTGTGGCATTCAGACGGGCAGCGTCGGTCCTAAAGGCACTTCCCTGTCGAGTACACAGCGTGGATGAGCTGAAGTGTTTGCCTTGGCTGGGTGAGCACTCACAGAGGGTTATAAAGGTGATATTGTGACTCCTTTGCATTCTTTAATAAAACTAAATAAGCTATTAAACAGACAAACAAGCATCACTCCATAATGACTCTTTTAGGAGATTTTAGAAGATGGAACATCAAGGGAAGTGGAGACAACAAGACAGTGTGAGCAATTTCAGGCCATGAAGGTAATAAGTGGACATGAACAGAATGGCATACACAATACTACACGTATTATTTTTGCAGTGTATACTGTGCACAGATTTCTGTATGCTATACCCGAATGACCTCCTTGAAGTACACATTATACATTGTATCCCATGATGCAACAACAAAGAAATAAATGGACGATTAGCTACGTATTTGAATTCAAAATTGGTTTCAAATTGCAAAATTATTATATATTTATTTCCGAGATACTAAATTATTTACTGTATTGTCACGTATTGCATTCTGTTTCATACACTATTTTTCGGGTTCAGTACAAGTTAAGCTCAATCGACCGCATTTGTGGCATGTGAAAATATTTTCGACTCGTCCCTCGTTTATTTAAAAAAAAATGTAGGTAAGGCACTTACAATGGAAGTGAATGGGGCCAGTCCATAAATGTTTAAAAACTCACTGTGTCAAAAGTATTGCCACAAGATGTAAACAATATACGTGTTAACATGATTTTAGTTTGATAAAATTGCCCACTAACAATATCAGTGTAAAGTTATATCCAATTTTACAACATTGTTGCCATGACGATGCAATGCGGGTAAACCCATGCAATTTTATCACACTAAAACCATGTAGAAAAGAGATTTCATCACACTAAAATCATGTTAACATGTATAATGTTTACATCTTGTGGCCATGCCTTTGAAACAGTGAGTATTTTAGCGTTTAAGGATTGGCCCCATTCACTTCCATTGTAAGTGCCTCACTGGAAACCAGATTTTTGGTTTGATTTTTTTTATTTTATTATTTTTTGCTTAATAAACTGGACGAGTCGAGCATATTTTTTGTGGTAGTCAACTTATGCTATAAATGCATTTGATTACGCTTAACTTGTATTGAACCCTGAATATTCCTTTAAAAGATAGTTTGCAGTATACAGTATATACGGTGCAGTAAGTATTATGCTAGTATTTAATTGCGAACATATTGAACTCTCATCTTCCCTTCCAATAGGCATTGACTGGTATTTTTGGGGTGGGTGTGAGAACGGCAGATCGCTGGTTAAGGGAGGGTCTACGATCTCCTTCTGATTTGATCCAGATGGGACAACAGCTGAACCGTGCACAGCAAGCAGGTACTGTGTTTCAACAACCATTAACAATCCATTTTGATAAAATCAGGAAGTCAAACATTTTCTTTAGTTGCATTGATGATGTGCACCAGTGAATCGTGCACAATAAGTCCAGCGTATTAAAAAAGTATATAAGGTCTATTTTGGTAATCCGAAATGATCTAGAGTTTCAATCTGACCTCATTACTTATAGGAGTACAGTATTACAATGATCTCCAGAAGCCTGTGACTAAAGCAGAGGCGGAAGTAATCAGTGATATCGTACAGGAAGCTGTGCACACTGTTCTTCCTGGAGCAGAGATCCAGCTGATGGGGGGATTCAAGAGGTGTGTTTTGCTTTTTGGGAACGCTATGCATTAATGACATGCACAACTTCCCATAATACTGTATCTATAAAAGCCACGTTGAGTGTTCATGTGCATTTCAGGGGGAAAGAAGTTGGTCATGATGTTGACTTTCTCATAACACATCCAGAAGAGGGCAAAGAGGAAGGACTGATTGCCAAAATCATAAACTGGTTGGAGGAGAAAGTACTTTATGAAATTCTTTCAGCAGTTGCATTATGAATTTCATAGATTCCATAGAGACCCGTTGTATTTTGTTCAAGCACTATTAAAGGAATATTCCAGGTTCAATACAAGTTAAGCTCAGTCGACAGCATTTGTGGCATAATATTGATTACCACAAAAATTAATTTCGACTCGTCCCTCCTTTTCTTTAAAAAATAAGCAAAAATCTGGGTTACAGTGAGGCACTTACAATGGAAGTGAATGGGGCCAATCCGTAAATGTTAAAATACTCACTGTTTCAAAAGTATAACCACAAGATGTGAACAATATACGTGTTAACATGATTTTAGTGTTTTAAAATCACTAACCTTTTCTGTGTAAAACTATATAAAATTTTACAACTACGTTGCCATGAAGATGTAATGTCAACAAACCCTAAAACGACTGTAAAAATGACAATTTAAACAACTCTACAGCTCAAACAATACACAAGTTTTAACAGAAAGATTAATGTAAGTGCACTCAGTAATTTTTTGAAGTATGTTGAACTATGGCTTACACTGACACATAGTGGCCTGGATGCTGGTTCATTCAAATGCAATAGGGTTTAGTTATCAATGCCATTTAAATTCACTATTCACAGTAAACCAGGATTAATTTAATCCATTAATGAAAGTGTCCAATAACAGGGCGGTTACTGAGATTAAACGAGTAGTATTCAGCTGGTCATGTGATTCTAACATGGCAGGTCCCATGAGGCGCCCCTGCCCCGTGTAGAATAAAAGAGCTTTTATAAGGTTACTGATATGACTGGAGTCTTCATCTCACATGAGTGGTCAAGATTTTATACATGTGTTTCAAAATTACTATTAATTTCTTCAGAAACAAAACTTTTTAAATGAGGAAAAAAAACTACAGAGTGCACCTTTAAGTCCTTCAAATTTAAATCTAAATTGGCCCCAATCACTTCCAATGTAAGTGCCTCAATGTAACCTCTGTTTTTGCTTTTTTTAAAGAAAAGGAGGGTTGGGGGGTCCTGGGTAGCTCGGCGAGTAAAGACGCTGACTACCACCCCTGGAGTCGTGAGTTTGAACCCAGGGTGTGCTGAGTGACTCCAGCCAGGTCTCCTAAGCAACCAAATTGGCCCAGTTGCTAGGGAGGGTAGAGTCACATGGGGTAACCTCCTCATGGTCACGATTAGTGGTTCTCACTCTCAATGTGCGCATGGTAATTTGTGCATGGGTCGCGGAGAGTAGCATGAGCCTCCACATGCTGTGAGTCTCCGCGGTGTCATGCACAATGAGCCACGTGATAAGATGTGCGCATTGACGGTCTCAGAAGCAGAGGCAACTGAGATTTGTCCTCCGCCACCCGGATTGAGGTGAGTAACCGTGCCACCGGTAGGACCTACTAAGTAGGGGGAATTGGGCATTCCAAATTGGGAGAAAAGGGGATAAAAATTACATTAAATAAAAAATAGAAAAGGAAGGAAGAATCGAAATAATGTTTTGTGGTAATCAACATTATGCCACAAATGCTGTCGATTAAGCTTAACTTAACACAAATATTTCTTTAAGCTATAACAAAAAAGGCTTTTAAAAAGTATTACATGTGTAACTTTGGAATTTTTTGAGTAGATCCTTTCACTTTGGATGTAAAAGGAACTCTGTATTTGTCATCAGGGTTTATTGTTATATCAGAAGACGACCAGAAACACTTATTTGGAGCAAATGGACGGCCCAGCTCGGCCACTTAATAATATGGATCAGTTTGAGAGATGTTTCTCCATATTTAAGCTTCAGAGGTTTGCTGAGAGCACAGAAAGTGAAGCTGAAAGATCCGTCAAACAATCAGAGGCCTCGAGCTGGCGAGCTGTACGTGTAGATCTTGTGGTCAGCCCCTACAGTCAGTTTGCCTTTGCTACTCTTGGCTGGACAGGGTCAAAGGTCTGTAACTTTGTACCCTCCGAATGAATACATTACATTGTTTTGAATGTCACTCATTTTAGTTTGTATTTGTCTTTAGTAGTTTGGTTTTATAATTTTAGTTTAATTTCAGATAGTTAATGGTGCTTAAAAGGTACTACTTTGAATTTCTACTTTTAGTCATTTTCATAGTTGTCATAAGTCTGGCTTTGGTGTTCAACTGAGTGTTTACATGCATGGTCTTTCACCAATTATGCTTAATAAGCCAGCAATGTGGTCATGTAAATGCTTTCCTTTATTGGTCATAAATGGCTTAAGAATAACCCATTTGACATGGGTTATTCTTAACTCCTGATTTTGAGTTGCACACATTTAATTTAATTAATTAATTTTATTTATCACACATTTGCACATATACAGTGAAATTCTTTTTTTCACATATCCCAGCTAAGCTGGAGTCAGAGCACAGGGTCAGCCATGATATGGTGCCCCTGGAGCAGATAGGGTCAAGGGCCTTGCTCAAGGGCCCAACAGTGGCATCTTGGCAGTGCGGGTACTTGAACCCCCAACCTTCTGATCAGTAACCCAGAGCCTTAACCGCTGAGCCACCACTGCCCCTTTACAGGTATTCTTACCAGCTTATCCAATGAATGTAAGAGTTGTGTGCATGCCTCTTCATGGATTGATGTCAAAAGCAGAGAATAACGCAATCATTTCAAATCTCATGTAAATGCAGTTTTCTTGCTTTGTCGGATTTTTTATAAAAGCTGATTTTTGGGAGTTTTTCAGTGTATTGGTGTGCATGTAAACCAGCTCAATGAGTCCACTTACATGCACGCCAAAGCACAGATAACTACCAAAAATCAGCTTACCCAGAAAATCTGACAATGCAAAAAAGCATTTATAGTACATTAATTAATTAAATAGAAAATAATTGGGTTCTATTCTACTTTTGAAGTCAAAACAGGCATGCGCACAACACTTGCCCACTTTAGATAAGCCGGTAATAACAGCGGTAAAGGTGTTTACATGCAGTGCAAAATCAGGGTAATGGGCAAAAATCTACATGTGCCGATCGATTTTTGTTTAAACCGTTTTTATGACCTTGCCCTGATAAAGGAAAGCTGTTTAATGCATTTACATGACTTTACACATTGTCAGCTCATTAAGCACATTCGGTGTAAGAACATGCATGTAAAAGTGTTCAGTAATTTGAAAATGAGTACAATTTTCTCTGTATTTCTATAATTTTTTTTCCATTGGTATTATAGTTTATAGACAGTTTAGTTTTCATTCTTTTACTAAAAAAATCTTCTTTTTTCTTGGTTGTTACAAATATTCACTCTTAGTTATCATTTTCATTTACTGTGTGCTGTTAAAATCTTTAGTGTGATGTGTTTTCTAGAACTCTTCATTCTAGTCTAGTTATCTTCATCCTCTTAGTTTTTTAAAGTCAGCTCTCTCATGTTGTGTTGTTTGTTCTGCAGCTGTTTGAGAGGGAGTTGAGAAGGTGGGCAGGGCAAGAGAAACACATGTCTTTGAATAGCCACGCCCTGTACGACAGCAATCAGGTGACTAACTGCATACTGTATATGGGCATGTTTCACAACACTGAACATATATATTGTCATGTGTACATGTAATCAGATATATTAAATATTTCTGGACTAATGTATTATATAATATATAGGTTTAATGTCTAATAATGCATATAAAAGGGATAGTTCACTCAAAAATAAAAATTCTCTCATCATTTACTCACCCTCATGCCATCACAGATGTGTATTACTTTCTTCTGCTGAACACAAACAAAGATTTTTAGAAGAATATTTCAGCTCTGTAGGTCTGCAAGTGAAGGGTGCCCAGAACTTTGAAGGTCCAAAAAGCACATAAAGGAAGCATAAAAGTTATCCATAAGACTCTAGTGGTTAAATCCATGTCTTCAGAAGCGATGTGATAGTCATGTAATTGTTATACGTATAGCGCTTTTCAAAACACATAATTTCAAAGCAGCTTTACAGAAAATGAAAATGTAATATCTATAAAGTCTTAGAGTCATCATTGTGTAAATAAATAATTAAATAGTTAAATAATAATAGTATTTAGAACCCCAGTGAGCAATTGAATGCGACTGTGGCAAGGAACACAAAACTCCATAAGATGTTGGTTAATGGAGAAAAATAACCTTGTTCTCCTCTGACTAACATCATGAATATAATGCTAATATTAGTTTATGTGCAGTGCAGGTCATGGTTTAAAATTATTAAACTAAGTAAGTGTTAAGGGTCAGTGTTTAAACAAAGATTTTGTATGAAATGTAAGATTAATGACTAATGTCTTTGAAGTCCATCCAGGATTAACTGCAGAAGTTCACATAGATGCATTGCCCTTTGTTAGTTGGCTGATGAAGGGTTTTGTTGGCAATTAAATGATAGTCTGTGTATTCCATTTCAAGAGTGTAGTCCATCAGTAGACAAAGGTGATGCAGGCCGAGATCAATGAGGTGCATCGCAATTCAACCGGCAGGTCATTTCGGTGAGGTTCGGTGGGGTCCATCCTAAGTCCAAGGTTCAGGCAGTGGCATATGAAGTATCTGATGTCTTACAGTTGTAGTTGGCATCAGTTCATCCTCTGAAGTCCAAAAACTGAAGTGATGTCTGGCTAGCACCGGCTGTAGTTTGTCATCATCACGCAGTGACACATAGCAGTGGAGACCGACAACAAGCAGGAACTGAGCTGGATCTGGCCAGCTCTGGTAACCTTGGGATATGAATCTTGAGGTTGAGACATGGAAACAAATAGAATAATATTAGCGTAGATGCCATTCAATTTATTGAAGAGTTATAGAGCATGATAAATGTTTCTGGTTCCGGCAGACCTAACTAAAGCAGCCTAATTGTGAGCTGATGGATAAATTAGGTGTATGCCTGGCTAAATAGATGAGTCTTTAGTCTAGACTTAAACTGAGTGAGTGTGTCTGCATCTCGAACAGTGTTAGGGAGACTATTCCATAGTTTAGGAGCCAAATATGAAAAGGATCTTCCTCCTTTTGTGGATTTTGATATTCTAGGATCTATTAACAGGCCAGAATTTTGTGATCGTAATGAACATGATTGAATATAGTGTGGTAGAAGGTCACTTAAGTACTGTGGAGCTAGACCATTCAAAGCTTTGTATGTAGTTAACAGAATTTTTAAATTAATATGAAATTTAACAGGTAGCCAATGTAACGATGATAAAATGGGGGTAATAAGATCATATTTCTTGGTTGTAGTCAGCACTCTGGCAGCTGCATTTTGAACCAATTGAAGTTTATTTATTGAACATGCAGGACATCCTCCCAAGAATGCATTACAATAATCTAGTCTTGAGGTCATGAACACATGAATTAGTTTTTCGGAATCAGCAACAGAGAGCTTGTGTCGTAACTTAGCATTATTTATGAGGTGGAAGAATGCTGTTCTACAAACATTAGTAATTTGATTTTCAAAGGACAGATTGGTATAAAATATAACCCCCAAGTTCTTCGCTGTTGAAGACGATGTAACTGTACATCCATCAAGTATCAAATTATATTTTAGTGGCTTAATTTTAGAGGTTTTTGGTCCAATAATTAGTACCTCTGTTTTGTTGAAATTGAGTAGAAGGAAATTTCTGTCCATCCGATCTTTGATTTCATAGATACACTCTGCTAATTTGGGGAATTGTGAAATATTTAGAAGAAATATAAAGTTGGGTATCATCGGCATAACAGTGGAAACTTTCTCCACGATTCCTGATAATATCTCCTTTATGCTTCCTAGCATATATAAGGAGAAAGGCAGAGGCCCTAAAACTGATCCCTGTGGCACTCCATACTTTTGTTTGATTTGACAGTTCCCCATTTACACATACAAAGTGGTAGCAGTCTGATAAATAGGACCTGAACCATGCTAATGCAAGTCCACTAATGCCAACATAATTCTCCAGCCTATTCAAGAGAATGTCATGATCTGTCATGTCGAAGGCAGCACTAAGATCTAAAAGCACTAGAAGTGAAATGCAGCCATGATTAGATGATAAGAGCAAGTCATTTGTAACTCTGATAAGTGCAGTCTCTGTACAGTGATGGGGCCTATATCCTGACTGAAATTGTTCATATATACTATTTCTCTGTAGAAATGAACATAGTTGGGAGGACACTACCTTTTCTAGTATTTTTGACATAAATAGGAGATTTGAAATCGGCCTGTAATTAGCCAATTATCCAGGATCAAGTTGTGGCTTCTTAATAAGCGGTTTGATAACTGCCTTTTTAACGTTTCTTGGGACATGTCCTAAGGATAGTGAGGAGTTAATAATATTAAGAAGAGGTTCTGAGATTACAGGGAATACCTCTTTTAAGAGCTTAGTTGGTATTGGATCTAACATGCATGTTGTGGCTTTTGATTTTTTTATAAGATTTTTTAGCTCTTCATGACCTATGACACCGAAGGATTGAAGTTGCACGTGAGGAGAATTATGAGACACTGTTTTCTGAGGTACTGTGACAGTTTCCAATTTTATATCTGATGATTTCTATTTTATCAGTAAAGAAATTCATGAAGACTACTTACTATTGTGCTGTGACGAAATATCTGGTTCAGTCGAGGCTTTATTCCTAACCAATTTAGCCACAGTACTGAATAAACACCTAGGATTGTTGTGGTTATTTTCTATGAGTTTGCTAAAATATGCTGACCTGGCAGCTTTTAGTGCCTGTCTGTAGCTACAGACACTATCCTTCCATGCACCGCGAAATACCTCTAATTTTGTGTTCTTCCACTTGTGCTCCATTTTTCGAGCTGCTCTCTTGAGAGCATGAGATATGATAGGTGTGGGTGAGAAACACATCAATATTTAAGTCTTTCACTTTCACTTTCACATTTTCCATTTGTTTTTGTCAATTTGCATTCTTCTTTCCAGCTACTGGGCATGTAGGAGAAGTCAAAGTAAAAAAGGACTTAAATATTGATCTGTTTCTCACCCACACCTGTCATATCACTTCTGAAGACATGGATTTAACCACTATAGTCTTATGGATAACCTGTATGCTGCCTTTATGTGCTTTTTTGAGCTTCAAAATTCTGGCCACCCTTCACTTGCATTGTATGGACCTACATAGCTGAGATATTCTTCTAAAAAACTATGTTTTTGTTCAGCAGAAGAAAGTCATACATATGGGATGACATGAGTGTGAGTAAATGATGAGAGAATTTTAATTTTTCAGAATTGTCATTTTTGTATGAACTATTCCTTTAATAGTACACTGCATAGTCGCATACACTAATATTTCGTTGGACCGCCTTTAGCTTTGTTTTTGGCGTGCATTCATCGTGGCATTGTTATGCAACGTCACAACATTTATTTCCATCCAGAGTTGCATTAATTTTTGGCCAAGATCTTGTATTGATGACGAGAGAGTCAAACCACTCCATAAAGTCTTCTCCAGCACATCCCAAAGACTTTCAATGGGGTTAAGGTCAAGACTCTGTGGTGGCCAGTTCATGTGTGAAAATGATTCCTCATGTTCCCTGAACCACTCTTTCACAATTTGAGCCTGATGAATCTTGGCATTGTTGTCCTGGAATATGCACGTGCCGTCAGGGAAGAAAAAATCCATTGATGGGATAACCTGGTCATTGAAAAAATCCATTGATGGGATAACCTGGTCATTCAGGTTTTCAGCTGACTTCATTTTATTGCTGCATAACGTTGCTAAGCCTAAACCTGACCAATTGAAGCAACCCGAGATCATAACACGGCTTCCAGAGGCATGTAGAGTGGGCACTATGCATGATGGGTGCATCACTTCATGCACTTCCCTTCTTACCCTGACACGCCCATCACTTTGGAATAGGGTAAATCTGGACTCCTTAGACCACATGACCTTTTTCCATTGCTCCACGGTCCAATCTTTATGCTCCCTAGCAAATTGAAGTCATTTTTTCCGATTAGCGCTCGCTAACAAGTGGCTTTCTTTTGGCCACACAGCTGTTTAGTCCCAATCCTGTAACTTCTCATCACATTGTGCATGTGGAAATGCTCTTACTTTCACTATTAAACATAGCTGTGAGTTCTACTGTCGATTTTTTACGATATGACTTCACCAAGCATTTTAGTGATCTCCGATCACGATCATTCAAGATTTTTTTTCCGACCACATTTCTTCCGCAAAGCTGACGGTTCACCACTATCCTTCCAGGATTTAATAATGCGTTGAACAGTTAACCCAATTACAGTGATTTCAGCAATCTCCTTAGTTGTTTTCTTTGCTTGATGCAGGCCAATAATTTGCCCCTACTGAAACAGTAACACCTTTTTAACGATACGTCTTCCGACATGGATGTTTAAGAAATGAGAAGCTACACACTGCATCAGTTAGGCTTAAAAGAATTGTTGCCAGCTGAAACATATTAATCACTGCAAAAATGATCCAATCATAGACTCTTAGACCATTGTGAGACAGGTTAGTTTTACCCTACTGATGATGTGTTGTAGCAATAGTAATCCTGCTCAGTACAAGAGGAACCGCAGGTTCAGACATTTGGTGCGTGTGCTTGGCTGAGGAGCCACTGGTGCGAAGCTACCATCTGTGGGATTAAGACTGAACGCCTCTAAATCAGAATCCCTCCTAAACAAATTTCATATTATACTTCCTACTTTCATACCAGATATACTATAATTTTCTCTATTTCTCTCTTTGTGTGTAAAATTGTACAGAAGTGTTATCTCAGAGCTCAGACAGAGGAGGAGATTTTTGCCTACCTGGGACTGGAGTTTATTCCTCCCTGTGAACGGAATGCCTGAATCTGTTCATCTCTGATTCACACTACACATGTGCATGTGTGCTTTCACCACAGAGCCTTACATTTCCATTAGACTGCACTCTTAAATGCATTTTAGCTCTCAAACTAGTTATGATCACATCAAGTGTCATATATAAAAGTTTATAGAAAGTAATGGTCAAAAGGCTGCAAATGTTTTGCAAAGATCAGATATCCAGACACTGTTTTAGTTTCAGCGTTCTACACCATATCAATACTATGTACTGTACTAAGTTTGACACAAGCACAGGATGAGGTTTTAACATTTAATTCTTTGTAAATAAGATATTGTAATGAGACATTATTTGTCTCTTTTGAAAATTGAACATTAAATTATTTGTCATATTTTATACTTTATAAAGATCATTTTAATTGCAACTCAAAATGTCTCTTAATTTTTTTCACAAAGCACTGTTGTAATTTGACAGTTCTTTTTTGTTGTTGTTTTTTTTCAACTAATTCGATATGTGGCCTTCAGTGATTTCTTTTTTTTGGGGGGGGGGCTTGTTGCTTTTTAATTTAATAGGACTGTTTAGAGAGACAGGAAAGTGGGGGATCATGTAGGCCTGATTCAAATGTGTCTTAAGGCCAAAGTATACTTCGTATATCCACGTTGCTGATCCCTCCACGCACAGTATGTGTGACGCAAATAAAATAGTAAAACTATTGTAAAAATATAAGATAGTCTGTCATTCTTTTGGCACTTCCTTGCCTGTGCAATACACTTAAATGTGATACAGACACATGAATCAATCTCTTGGAGGGCTTACAGGTTTGTCAGAGAGAGCATTTTCTGCATGTTTATTCATCTTTAGGATGTAATATATGATAAAAAGTCTGCAGGATGCATTTGTGGTTGCATGGTGTCTCCTGTATTTGCACCTGGATCATTTTGACCTGATTTCCCCAACCACCATGCATATTTTCATACTGACTATATATCTTTTGAGCTCTCCCTCCTTACTGTAAACAGACGTCTCTGTCTCTGCAGGGCTTCTTTCTTTCAGTGTTAATGGCAGCATTGTTTATTTGTCCTTACAAAAGCAACAAATGAATCCACATATCAGACCCAGTTATACATTATTATATACTGTATAGTAACATTGGTCAAAGTTACAGAAAATATACTTAATAAGAAAGTTACCTACAGAAAAAAATGCATGACCTGCTAATAAAAAAAATTACTTGTAGTAGAAATGACCACAAGTTGGAAATGCGCTACAGAATCCACACAAATATTTAACATTAATTGCCATTCATTTTTATATAGTAATTTATAGATCGTATTTTCTGCCTATTTAAAATACAAAATAAAAATGTAAGGAAAAAAAGAAAATGAAAATACCATTAAGCATTTCATTTCTGCAAAGTACATAAAAAGTCATTTAAAAAAATCAAATTAAGCGATTACATTTTTATTTTTATTTTCACAGTGACAAAGCATCATTCCTTTAAAATGTCAAATGCAAAATGACATTCCATTTTCACAGCAAAGAGGCCAAATTACTCAAAATTAAATCAGTAAATAAATATTTACATAATGACAGTCGTTGAGTGACATGCCTGACTAACCACAACAATGAAAATAAAATAACACAAAGCTTGTGCTTACATAAAAAATCAACCTGAAGACATGGTTAAAATTGAACTAGATATAAACTAGTGCAAAAATGAAATATAAGGGACATTTATTGATTTATTTTGTGATTTAATGATTAATTTATTAATTTTATACACTGAAAAAAAATGACATTTTTTTTCACAAGTTTTTGCACACAGTTTCTCTAAGTAAAAATGAATGGAATAAAATTAAATAAAATCATTGATTGGAGTGAGTAAATTTTACTTAAACAGGTTAGTAAATACAGTAACGTTTACTTACAAATATGACATACATGGTACTTGATTAAACGTAGTAAAATTTAAATAAACATTATTTGAACATGTCATGTTTACTTACATTACTGGAGATAGAAACAAGATACAGTGCACAAAACAAGATGACAGTAATAATCTTTTTTTTTTTTTTTAAATCAACAGGTAATTTTGAGTAGAAAATGAAATTAAGACTGCAAAACAAGAAGTTACCAAATGTTACAATCAAATTAACAAACAGTGTAAATAAACTTGCAAACAGTGAAACCATGCAAGCTCATTAATTATTCAAGCCCGGTGCATGCTGGGAACACCAGCTCTGAAAAGTTAAGTAAAATTGACTAATTATATTTACCAGTGAAATTTACTCAAATTAGCAGATAAAAATTGCAAAGTTTTCTACTTTAGGATTGATACATAATGACACTGTAAAGATAATTATCAATCATAAATAATATTTACTTATAAGATAGAGCATGTTTGAATGTAGAATTTACTTAATATTTTCATGTTAAGTAACTTATTCAATGTAGAAAGTACTTAATCTTTTCTGATATATTTACCTCACTCAAAATTATTTTTATAGTGTAGTATTTGAACAAATTAATTATGTATGTTTTTGAAAATAAGAAATATGACCTGAAATTTCACATGAAGTCACAAAAAGTGATGTTTTCTGAACTGAAATCTGATATATATATATATATATATATATATATATATATATATATATATATATATATAGTATATACTGTATATAGGTCTGTGTATGTTCTGTTCCACCTCATTAAAGTAAATGTTTCTCTAATAGATATCGTGAAATGTTATATTGTTTTATACCTGATGCTTATTAGTTTGCTGTAAATGCTGTGTCTACAACACTTTCAGGTTTGACAGGACATAAACTGGTGCGTCTCATTTTATCTACCTTTAAGTTGTATTTTATGGCGGTTTCAAACCAGCGGACACCTTCTGCTAACAACATAATTGACCTCTAAATGTCATTTTAACTTCAAAGAGCATGTCTGTGTTCACACCTAACATCAGGCTTTACATTACTTTCTTAACAGGAAAAGGAAAAACCCAAATGTAGTTTTCCCTCCTCCCTTGTCACTCTCTGCAAGGATGCTGCTTTTCAGACAACTGTCCATGATCTGAGAGCATTCACAAACATGGCGAGTGGGCCCCCGGCTCCTAAAAGATGGCCATAAAGGGTGGGTGGGGTATCAACAGTTATGCTCAATTGAGCTTAATGCCTCTTTCACACCTCCCCACTCTTCCAGGTGTGAAACAAAAGTGTTGTGAAAGGGGCCATAGAGAGGATGGGACACCTCTGGCCTCTATGAGGCGCAGACATGGCGTTGGCCCACTGGAGACAGGGCTCCTCGGCTTCTGGGCTCTGACAGAGCGGGGCTGCCGATGGTCTGACTTGAGTTCTCACAGTTGTTAGCCCTGCCTGTTAATTACAGACCTGCTTTTCCAACCAAGGCGGTTCCTCTGGTTATTCTTTGAGGCTGATTGCTCTGATAGGAGTCAACTGGGGGATTACTGGATGTGTGGCAATCAAATTGATGAGATTAACCGGAGTAGTTACTTACAATATGCAAGATATGCAAAAAATGTCCAATTGAGAATTAAACAGATCATTTCGAAGATCATTTTGGGAGGTTCAACAGTCATATTTTAAATTCTGATGTAACAGATAGTGCCCAATATGCAAAATCACAAACATGGAAATAACTCAGTTTGCATATTTGCACAAAAAAAGATTGCAAAGTACTTGGAAGTAAAATGCTCTCAAGATCATCAAGTGTATTAATGTTACACTATAGTGTACTAAGATTTGGAGAAATTCTCCTGCCGACTTACACAGTTTTATTTTTGTAATATACTGTACATGTTACATTGCAACTTTATTATATTATATATAAAGTATATATTCAGTTTTTAGTCATTTAGTTATATTTTTAGGGAGGAAAAGTAGTTGTAACTGTACCTGGTACTAAAATATTGACAATATACTACTATATATATATATATGATTGCAAAGTACTTAGGATTTTTTGCAATGTTGTGTGTGTGTGTATATATATATATATATATATATATATATATACATACATTTTTATTTTTTAAAGATAACAAATTTACCATGTATTAAGATTTTGGAGAAATTCAGTTTATTTATTTTTTTCATATTGTTTCTTTGTTCATAAAATTTCTGTACATGTTACATTGTTGCTCTATTTTATTATGTATACCAAATGTATTATTATTTTGATTTACATTGTATCTTTTTCATTTGTATTTTTATGTTGATACTATTATTGTAACTTTATTATATTATGTATACCATTTAAAAAAATTTTTTTTTAATACCACTATTGTTACTTCATTATACTTTAAATAAATGGATTTCAACTGGGTCACAATGCAAAAAATTAAACTTGCATGAAAATTGAATTAAACTTCAAGAATCATACAGACACAAAAATAATCACTTTTTCTTATTGCATCTATTATCTATTATAAATATAATTTTGCATTTTGTTGGGCCTATGCATTTCATGGTAAAATACATTTTAATATTTAATTTGAGTTTTTTGTTTACTTTTTTATGATAATCAATTTTAGTACTGTGTTACGTTGCCAGTTGATGTCTGATGTAAAATCTGGGTCCTGGAGCAAATCTTATAACCTTATACTGTAATTTATGATACCTGCATCAAGTGATCCTTGTATTTTAGTGATTAGAGTTTCTAAAGTTTCTCAGTTTGGGTCTGTGCATAAATCTATGCATGGGTGCTCATAAGGTTAATACCAACTGCAAATTTTGATGTTCTGTTTATTTTCTAGGAAAGTGATGCACATACTAACTTGGAGCTGGTGTGGATTTTGCACAGCTGGTTGTGTCCACCACTCCGGCCCCTGCAGCACAATGCATGCAGTCATAGCAGAGCAGCAAACAGCCCTATTAGAGATGAAAGGGGCTCAATGAGGACAATCAAAGGGCCTCACTGCTGGGGGCCATTACACTGAGAGACTGTCGTCTGTAGCAGCACTTCAGACTAAACTGTGAGGGAGGAGAACTCACTGACGGACACTTCCAATGACCTTTTCAAACTCATGACACTGAAAGCCCATATTCTTCTAACAGCTGAAATAATGGATGCAAATATGTTTAACTAGACTCATAATCACAAATTCAGAGACAAAAATTGAAAGCCCCATAAGAAATGCACTAGAATTTAATGACTAATTTATAAACAAGCACATAGCTGCAAGCTATTTTGTATGGTATTAGTTAATCATCTTTTGCTTATAAAAAAAATTCTCAACAATAACTGTGGAAGATCAAATATTAGGGATGCACCTAAACATTTGATGGATGGTTATTTTTGCAATATTCGAAAACTGATATGATGGCCAATATTACAAATCTACTGCTTTGACAACTTTATTTTAAACAGCATTCACACTGAAGCTCCAAACTAGATTTTTATATGCTTCAAGTCAAATAAGGCACCATGTATAGCAGGAAAGATAGATAACTGTTTAGTAGTTTTGAAACCTGCCATAGAAAAATTAACCGATCAATTTTGCGATGGCCAATATTACAAATCAAAACTGCTTGCTTTGTCTTTACTGTTTGAATTGGAAAAATAAGCTCTGATATTATCTGTTTCACACATCGGCCAAACAAGACCTATACCAATAGTTACAAAAATATATATCTGCCGATACCGATACAGCCACCGATATATTGTACATCCCTATCAAAAATGATATTTCTCTCAACTAAAAAGTAACATAATTACTCTCTATTAAAACTGCTTTATATTTGTAACAGTTAAAGGATGGGCAAGGAGGAGGCGGGAACCATCTGAACAGTAAACAAAATTTAATGGTAAAAGTCAACTTAAAACAAACATGAACACTGACACACACAATGCGGCCGCGTGCATCTCTCTCTCTCTCTCAAACTGGCGCCTCCGGCTCCCCTTTATCTCGCTCTCCTGCTGATCAGCTGATTCAGCGCTGGTCGTGATCCACGCCCTCCTCCTCATCACAATATTACAAAAATATATATCTACCCATATCGATATGGCCACTGATATATTGTACATCCCTATCAAAAATGATATTTCTCTCAACTAAAAAGTAACATAATTACTCTCTATTAAAACTGCTTTATATTTGTAACAGTTAAAGGATGGGCAAGGAGGAGGCGGGAACCGTCTGAACAGTAAACAAAATTTAATGGTAAAAGTCAACTTAAAACAACATAAAACAAACATGAACACTGACACACACAATGCGGCCACGTGCATCTCGCTCGCTCCCCTTTATTTTGCTCTCCCGCTGATCAGCTGATTCAGCGCTGGTCGTGATCCACGCCCTCCTCCTCATCACAATATTACAAAAATATATATCTACCCATTCCGATATGGCCACTGATATATTGTGCATCCCTTCAACTAAAAAGTAACAAAAGTAAGAAAATATATATCTGCCGATACAGTCACTGATATATTGTGCATCCCTATCAAAGTAAATTCTAGAGACTGTTGTGCGTGAAAATCCCAGGAGATCAGCAGTTACAGAAATACTCAAACCAGCCCATCTGGCACCAACAATCATCCATGGGATTATCTAATCAGCTGATCGTGTGGCAGCAGTGCATAAAATCATGCAGATACGGGTCAGGAGCTTCAGTTAATGTTCACGTCAACCATCAGAAAGGGGAAAAATTTTGATCTCAGTGATTTGGAGCGTGGCATGATTGTTGGTGCCAGATGGGCTGGTTTGAGTATTTCTGTAACTGCTGATCTCCTGGGATTTTCACACACAACAGTCTCTAAAATTTACTCTGAATGGTGGCAAAAACAAAAAACATCCAGCGAGCGGCAGTTCTGTGGATGGAAATGTCTTGTTGATGAGAGAGGTCAGCAGAGAATGACCAGACTGTTTCGAACAACGGTAACTCAGATAACCGCTCTGTACAATTGTGGTGAGAAGAATATCATCTCTGAATGCTATTCTGTGGGTTGGCGCTGTTTTGTCAGCACTAGGGGGACCTACACAATATTAGGCAGGTGGTTTTAATGTTGTGGCTGATCGGTGTATAAGGAGCTTGTTTGATCAAAAATAAAAAGTTGAATTAACTAAATAAATTTAAGGGAAACTTTTCCATGCAATTACATTACATAATTTCAACCCAAAATAATTAGTTTGAATGGATTTGGTCTAGTCTTGTTGAATGAACTTAAATTTATTTTAATATCCACCATTTAAAAATGTCAAATGTCATCATTTTAATTATGTTGAGGCAACGCAACTTCCACTGTTCTTAGCTTTCAACCAGTCATTTTTTACTGTAAATGCACAGAGCCATGAGCTCATAGTCTCACATATAAAGTAGGTGACAACATCTTGCACAAGAGATTTAAACCTACCATTTTTACAGGCATACAGGGCCCTTAATATCCAACCCACAAACCACAGTGATGGTGACTCTACAACTCTAAGCAAATACTTCATGACACATAACTCAAAAGAGCAACAAACACAACACCACCAGTACAAATACAGCATTAAATAGTAAATGTTAAAACATTAATTCCAAATATTTACTCATGCTACATTGCATGCTGGGAAACGGACAGCAAATGTACACCTAGTTTGGCCAACAACATTTTTTTTATGTTGTCCCAACACAGATGGATTAAGTAAACTTCAACAAATTTAAGTGGATCGCATGCTATTAAATTGTGGCAAAATGTTCAGGAATTGTGTTGCATCAGATCATTTAAATTAAGTAAATTGAGCATACAATGCATTCTTCTAATGCACTGCATTAATTAATTAATTAATGCACTACCAAATTTTAGGAATGGGCTGTCTTCATTTATATCAACATTGCTTGATGGAATATATAATAGGACACAAACTGCATAAACTGGAGAAGAACCTTAGAATTAAATTGTACTTGACCTAACCCGCTATTTCGACAAAGACTATATGCATAATTGCACAAAAATACCAAAACTTCATGGCAATACCCACTGACTTTGCGCATATGATGCATTGCATAGCACTGCCCTTCAGACGAAGCGGTTCTAAAAATAGGGCCCTAAATCTCTAATTTATGTGTTGGTTTAAAGTTTCACTCAGTAATTTTTTCATCATTACTAAAGTTTTACTCCTCAAGAAGTCAATTGCAATTTTGAAACAGATGTATACAGTCATGACCACTCAAATGAGATGAAGACTCCAATTATATTAGTAAACTTATAAAAGCTGTTTAATTCTACATGAAGAGGGTCTCCTTATGGGAGCTGCCATGTTAGGATCATATGACCAGCAAAATACTACTCACTTAATCTCAGAAACCGCCCTGTTATTGGACACTTTCATTCATGGATTAATCATAGTTTACTGTGAATAGTGAATTTTTACACTGGCATCTGTAACAGCAAAATATTGTGTTTGAATGATGCTGCACCCAGGCTGCTAGGTGTCAGTGTAAGTCCAAGACGACATATTGCAAAATTACTGAGTGCACATTTAAAGAAATCATAGTATTTATTGAAGAACTGACATCTCTAAAAGCATGCAAAAATATGAAAAAAATCTAAATAATACATTGATGAAAAATATATATTTATGCCAAGACAGTAACCTTCTTAGTTTCCAAAAAGTAAATTGACTAATTTCACAGATTCCCTCCCTATATAACACACAATCTTAATGTAAAGAAAAATAGGAAAAAAGCATCTGCCAAGTGCATACATGTAAATTTGGTCATTCTAATACTTCATACCACTGTTTGCTCCTATCAGCTCAGAAACATTATCACACGTGAGTCTGACTCTCACACTGTAATCAATGTTTTAATGACAGTGTTAGTGAAATGAGAAGTGGACCTGCCGTCTCCAACCCCTCCCGTCTGTCATCCATAAAAACAGGCTCCGGTCTGTAATGTAGCCTGAGTTCTGACATGCACATCAAAGTCAAACCTGCCTTTATCACATATCAGGGCCTGGGGAAAGCGGAAACGAGACGGGGACGGTCTCCTAATGCTGATCCTTACTGGAATACAGAAACCCTAAATGAGAGATCAGTGACAGATAAGGCAAGAATGAGATCGGGGTGCTGGTTTAGCCTTTCAGTGAGAGAGAGAGAGAGAAAGAAATGAAGATATGATGAGATAGTGTAAACAAAGTATCTGCCCTTTGAACTTTTAAATGAGCTAAAGAGGGTGGAATTTATTCAGACTAAACTGTGCAAATCTAAGCTATATGATTTTATTACAATTAGTTGATAAAATGAACAGTTATATAAGTCATTGCCTATATCATTTTAATAACATTTATCATTGACTTGAAGGTCATTCAAAAGGAGTCATACTGAAGTCTTTATAATCATTTTTTTGTGTGATTCTTGATGAATGAATAATTGAAATGAATAAAGATAAATCTTAATGAATTTTAAACTGACCTGACATGACCATTTCTGTTCTGAAGAAAATGGACAATGAAACATTTGCACCTAATTTACGCTGGAATCAGTAAAAGTGATTTTAAACAAAGAAAAAACACCAAACTGGATAATCCTTTTTTTTTTTTTTTTTTTTTTTATACAGTTGTTGTTTGATGATTTCTGCTCTATGTAAAAGCGCAATGAAACATTTTCCCATTATTTAGTTTTTTTTTTTTTTTTCTTCAGTGGATTGATCTAGAATATTAATAGACAAATAATTGGTATTGTCCTGACAAAATGAGTTTTGCTTTTGAAGGATGTATAAGCCAAAGAAAACATATAATTTCATAATTTTATGATTTTCAAAAGAAATAAGCAAATAAAAAAACAAACAATTAAATAAGCAAACAACAAACCAATGAACCCAATGATCAAATAAATAAATAAATAAATAAATAAGAGGACTATAAAACATTTGCTAGAATGAAGCAGATAGGTGATAATGCATTGACTGATATCTCATGTCTTAATGTGTATGGACCTCTGTATGTGTAAAATCTCCACCCTTGGCGCCGTCTTTCTGTTTCTTCCCTTTAATGTATCTAAAACGGATCAAACTCTTTAGATCTTTTAGAAACAATAACGGGACAATCTGAGCCTGTTTTATTTGCTCGTGGGATAATCAAACATGTCTGGCAAGCTTTGAAATCATGGATTCTTCAATAGTGGGACTGATCAAGTTAATCTCCAACAAGCAGCTGATAAACCAGATCAACTATGCGTAATGATCCCATTTGGGTGGGGGGGTGAATAGTTCCAAGGGCCGGCAGTTATCTCCATCAGTAGTTGAGCCTCTGCAGACTACTGTCTCTATACTCGTGTACTGTTTCTAAAACAGCCCATTAACCCACCTGCCACTTCAAAAGAGCCGTGTGCTTTGATACCAATACCCACTGAAAAGGGCATAAACAAGGGCTGAATTACCCACATTTGCAGCCACTCACAGGAACATTAAGTGTGTCTGAGACAGAAAGAGTGAGAGTTTTTTTTTTTTTTTGTGAGTGACAGAGATTTTCTCAGAGCAACAGAATTGCATTCATTTCTTTTTTGTTTCCATTTGAATCAGTAAATGAGATTCTTGATGAATAAGTTTGTGAATTAAATAAATAATTAAAGATCTTAATGAACATCAAACTGATCTGAAGTGAACATTTCTATTCTAAAGAGATTCTGAAAAAGGACTACGAATATTTGTGCCTCGTTTTGTTAAGCTGGAATCAGTAAATGTGATCCTAAACAAACAAACAAACAAACAAATATCAAGCTAGAAGTCCTTTTCTGAAATAGTTGTTTGAATACTTCTTCCAATGTAAACGGGCTATGATCATTTGCAATTTAATTTGTTATGCTGAAATCAATAAAAGCATTTCTAAACAAACAAACAAACAAACAAACAAACAAATATCAAGCTAGAAGTCCTTTTCTGAAATAGTTGTTTGAATATTTCTTCCAATGTAAACCAGCTATGATCATTTGCACTTTAATTTGTTATGCTGAAATCAATAAAATTGATTCTAAACAAACAAACAAACATCAAACTGGAAATCCTTTTTTGAGTAGTTGTTTTACCATTTGCTTCTATGTAAACACGCTATGAAACATTTGCACTTTATTTTGTTATGTTGAAATCAATAAAAGCATTTCTAAACAAACAAACAAACAAACATCAAACTGATCTGAAGTGACCATTTCTATTCTAAAGAGATTCTGAAAAAGGACTATGAAACATTTGTGCCTCGATTTGTTGAGCTGGAATCAGTAAATGTGATCCTAAACAAACAAACAAACATCAAACTTGATGTCCTTTTTTGAAGTAGCTGTTTGACCATTTCTTACTATGTAAACGGGCTATGATCATTTGCGCTTTAATTTGTTAAGCTGGAATCAGTAAATATGATCCTAAACAAACAAACAAACAAACAAACATCAAACTGGATGTCCTTTTTTGAAGTAGTTGTTTTACCATTTGTTTCTATGTAAACACGCTATGATCATTTGCACATTAATTTGTTATTCTGAAATCAATAAAAGCAATTCTAAACAAACAAAACAAACAAACAAACAAATATCAAGCTAAAAGTCCTTTTCTGAAATAGTTGTTTGAATATTTTTTCCAAGGTAAACGGGCTATGATTATTTGCACTTTAATTTGTTATTTTGAAATCAAAGTGATTCTAAACAAACAAACAAACAAACAAATATCAAGCTAGAAGTCCTTTTCTGAAATAGTTGTTTGAATACTTCCAATGTAAACGGGCTATGATCATTTGCACTTTAATTTGTTATGTTGAAATCAATAAAAGCATTTCTAGACAAACAAAAAAACATCAAACTGATCTGAAGTGATCATTTCTATTCTAAAGAGATTCTGAAAAAGGACTATGAAACATTTGTGCCTCGTTTTGTTAAGCTGGAATCAGTAAATGTGATCCTAAACAAACAAACAAACAAACAAACAAACAAACAAACTGGATGTACTTATTAGAAGTTGTTGTGTGACCATTTCTATTTTACTACGAAAACAGACTGTGAAGCAATTGCTCTTTGTTTTGTTATGCTGGAATCAGTAAACATTATTCTAAACAAACAAACAAACAAACACATAAACCCAAGTCCTTATTTAAAGTTGTTTGATGTGACCAGTACATTATGAAAACTTTGTGCTTAATGTTGTTATTTTGGAATAAGTAAAACTGATAAAATAAAAATAAATGATAAAATAAGTAAGATATAAATAAAGTGATTCTTTTTCAAAGCTGCATTTAGCCCTGTTGATATTGCAAAATTATGCTTTACCATGTCACATCAGTTTAAGTAGCTTGCATCGGATTTTTTGGCAGTAGTACTCGTATGAGAAATAGGCTAACTAATAACCAAAACTTTACAAATATTGGTATTGATGATGTCCATGATTACACCTGATTGACACCGTTTTTAACCTTGAACTTCACCTATCAGATTCTTCTAACGAGGACATATGAAATCACATAGACACGCGCACATACACACCTCGGATAGGAGACAGGATCAGAGATGGTTTTAGGGAGGGGATTACATCTCCAGACTTACTGGTGCCAGTAGTTAATGGGTTCACTCAAGGCCGATTGAGACGTCTTCATTACCACGCTTGTGAAAACTGAAGGGGTGGAGATCAGGACAGGGGAGGATGTCTCCTTTGATCCTGGGCAAAGTGAATTGTAAATGAGCTGGGATTACCCCTATAAATACTTGAGCCCTATACAGGAGGTGTTGACCAGTGAACCCGAAGCCACACTTACCAGAACACAAACAGAGTCTCAATCAGAGGACCTCATTCTATTCACAAGACTCTGGGAACTCACCTTAAAGAAGAAGAACTGCTTATTTGCCTTGTTTTTGCTGGATATTTCTTGTTCTTTCCTGGATTTGGACATCTGAGATGAAGGGTCTTTTTTCCATCGAGTGGTTGTCCCAAAGCAGCCAGGTCACATGTAGCCCAGTAACTACAACACATCTTTCAAACTCTTGGGTCTTCTCTGGCCAGGAGGGGCCCAGCACATCTGGCACGGCTTCTGAGAGCCTCCCTGGCTTCTACAGCAGATGGAGACCAGAAATAATGGAAAATCAGGAGAAACATATGGAGCCAGTGCAGTCAGGAAACAGTTCTTTGAGTACATCTATGCAAGAGACAAACAGCAATATTGTCCAGCAACACACTCATGGTAAAAAAAACTATTTTATAAGTTTCACTTTTAAATCTGCTCTACATTTTTTTATGAGCAAAAAATTAAATGCTCTTAAAATACTATTTAATGGTAAAAATCGTATATGTAAATAATAGTTAAATTGCTTCATACTACTTCTTGTGTTTTGACAAGAATAGTAATAAGTAATATTGCAAAACTATCATATTAAAATACTATTAATGAATTTTATTTGTTTAAAATTTAGAAAAATATTACGCTATTTCCTTTAGGTTAATCCTGATCCTATTTTAAAAAATGCTTAAAGAATGATACAGTAAATTTACAATTTGCATGCAGTCTATAATAGCTTAAATTATTCCAACATTATCTAAAGTTGTTTCCCCTAATGTTTTTCTCTAATGTTGTAGAACAAATTTTTCTTTTTTAAATTTAGTGCATATAATAACATTAAAGAATGCAAATTTATAGACTGCAAATCCGCTCTTCCATTTTTGTCATTTTTTTGTTACTTAAGCCTATATTTACATTCATATATGTCTTTTCTCTAATAGCATCAGAGCCAGGTTTCGGTAGCAGTGCAGAGGAGGAGGAGACATCAGGGTATGAGAGTGAAGAGTGTCGCTCTCTCTCACCTGGGGCCCCAAAGGACACGGCTCAATCTGTATCGCCGTCTGCTGGCCGCAGGCCCCGAACGGCTTTCACCGCTGAGCAGATCAGCAGTCTGGAGAAAGCCTTCAAAAGAAACGCTTATCTCGGAGCTCAAGACAAAGCAGAGCTCTGCAAAAGACTAAATCTGTCAGATAAACAGGTATGTAGTGTTTTCTCACACAAAATATTTACCATTACTACAGTATAAGAGTCATGTATACAATGTAAGTCATATCAAAGGAGAGGTACTACAGACTGTATGCATGTATGATTTTAGTTGGAAACAAATTTTGACTTTTTGCAATATTTGGCAGTCAACTTCCTAAGTTTTAGACAACATCCAAAATAATAGCTATAAAGATGTGTAAGTATTAAAATCTAAGTGATTTTATATCACCTTCACCAAGTAAACAAAATATAGGTTAGCATCTTTTAAAGGAATAGTCACCTAAAAATAAATTCTCTCATTATTTACTCATCCTCATGCCATCCCAGATGTGTATGACTTTCTTTCTTCTGCAGAACACGAAGATTTTTAGATTTATATCCCAGCTCTGTTGGTCCATACAATGCAAGTGAATGGTAACCAAAACTTTGAAGCTCCAAAAAGCACATAAAAGCAGCATAAAAGTAACCCATAAGACTCCAGTGGTTTAATACATGCCTAGAGACGGTAATGGCAAGATTTACAGTGAAACAGGCGTTACATTCTGGTCTGTTCTCCCTCAAAGGTGATTAGATTGCTTCTAAAGGCTTGGATTAAACCACTGGAGTTATATGGATTACTTGTATGCTGCACTTAAGTGCTTTTTGGAGCTTCAAAGTTTTGGTCACCATTCACTTGCATTCATATGTGTTCTGCAGAAGAAAGAAAGTCATACACATCTGGGATTCAATGAGAATTTTAATTTTGGGTGAACTATCCCTTTAACGGCAATTTTTTGGATGTACATTATGCCAAAATTTCTTTAAATGCATATTTAACAAGATGATGGCTGATCTTACAAAAAACAAAAAAAAAGGGATATATTGTTTTTATGCGTAGTTTTATAGGTCGAAGTTTAATTTGGCTGAAAGGAAAGAATTAGACTCTTACTAGAACTAATGGACAAAAAACATTCAAGAGATTGAATCTTCGTCATGTTTCTCTCCGCCAGATTAGAAACTGGTTCCAGAACCGCCGCATGAAGCTGAAAAGGACCGTTCAGGACAGCTTGGCTCACGCGTGTCAGGCAAAGGTCGCGTCCCATATGATGCACTATTCTGACCTGCACAGTTACCGACCCGCTCCATATCCCAGCTACTACTCAGGAGTACAGGAGAGCCCGGCAGTTTACGCCCAGTGTCCCCCAGGCTTCCACTACAGTCCGGCCACAGCGGGAAGCATCCCGACCCTGCCAGTGGAGGCCTTGTACCCGTACAGCACCCTACAGAGCTTGCCAGTGCATCCTAGCAACACCTCCATGATGGCACCGTACCAGCCTTACCACTCTCAGTTCTACAACACACAGTGAGAACAGAGAACGCCAACAAAACATTCATTTCAGACCGTCATTGCTTTTTTGGCATGGTTTACATGTGTGAATACAGGGGGGTAAAGTGCAATCGAATGTGATTCCTTGAGTTTGGTGATGCTGTTTATATTGTTTGACAAATTATTTAAATATGTTTGTAAAACTTATAAAGTTCTATTTCATTCATGTCTATGTGTACAAGAGGAGCCTATAAATAAATCTTTTTCTATTTGAGTACACTGTGTAAATTAGTTATTTCCATGAGTATAAAGTACTTCATTGCTATAAGTACTGTTTTGGGGACCTTGCTTAAATTGAATACTCCTTCCATTTTTATTTCCAAAGGAAATAAGCACACATTTTACTCATTGCAATTTAGATACATTTTACAGGTCATCATGACATAAATAATTTCCTTCAAGCATTTTGTAGACGCTTTAATCCAAACCAACTTGCAATGCATTCTGGGTATACATTTCATCAGTTTGTGTGTTCCCTGTGAGTCAAACCCATGATTTTGGTGTTGCAAACAACATGATCTACCAGTTGAGCTACAGGAACAAGCCAAACTTTTTATTTTAACTGAATACTCAAATATGTTTATGGCATGATGCTTTGGCTTTAAATTGCCTAAAGTAGAATTTCTCTGTATTTAAACACACATTTATATCTAATGGTTAATATATAGCATTTTTTCCACATACATCATTAATGTTGCTTTATGGTTCTTTATACCTGATCCAAGAACCATTTCAAATTAGCCTGCAATTTATAGGTTGGGATTTTTAACAATAAACTTTTAAAAAAATATATAAAAATGTATAACTGCACTACAGTCGATGCCGTAGCAAACAAGCAAATTGCATGATGTACAAAGTTAAACAGGGCAGAAACATTTGTGTATTGGTAAACAACTGCAAGATGTCCGAGTCATGTTTCAACATGGGTGAAATACTTGTGTAAGGATTGAACCTTGAGAATTTCAATAAATAACTCACAGCAACCAGCACACTTAAAGGGACAGTTCACCCATAAATAAAAAAACCCCCTCTCTCATTACTTGATTTTTTTATTCTCTCATTATTTACTCACCCTTATGACATCCAAGATGTGTATGTCTTTCTTCTGTGCAAACACAAACATAGATTTTAGAAGAATATTCCAGCTCTGTAGATCCATACAATGCAAGTGAATGGTGGCCAGATCTTTGAAGGTCCAAAAAGCACATAAAGGCAGCATTAAAGTTATCCATAAGACTCCAGTGGTTAAATCCATGTCTTCAGATGCAATATAATAGGTGTGGGTGAGAAACAGATTGATATTTAAGGCCTTTTTTACTATAAATCTCCACTTTAACTTTCTTCCTCTTTTGTTTTTGTCAATTCACATTCTTCATACATACCACCATCTGCTGGGCAGGGAGAAGAATTTATGGCAAAAAATAAAAAAAGATTTAAATAGACTTAAAGAGACTTAAATATTTGTCTGTTTCCCACCCACACCTATAATATCACTTATGAAGATATGGATTTAACCACTGGAGTCGTATGGATTACTTTTATGCTGCCTTTGTGCTTTTTGGAGCTTCAAAGTTCTGGCCACCATTCACTTGCATTGTATGGACCTACAGAGCTGAAATATTCTAAAAAAAAATCTTTGTTTTTAGCAGAAGTCATCTGCATCTAGGATGGCATGAGGGTGAGTAAATGATGAGAGAATTTTCATTTTTGTTTGAACTATCCCTTTAATAGTCTATGGAAAAAAAGTGCTCATCAAATGAAATAATCACAGGAAAGGTATAAAATGTAGAAAAATGGTCTTTTAATGTATAAAACAGATTTTCAAAAGCCAAACCTATTTCGTAAACCACCAAAAAAAAAAAAAAAGACATGATTTGTTTTCTTACCCCAGACCACTTATTGCCCTCCCACCATGAAAACAGTATGTTAAACTGTAACCATTGTTAAGTAAAAACTACGCTTAAAATCATAACCAAACAAAAATGGAACGTAACGAAACAACTGCTTTCTCCATGCTGATTGCTTTTATGATAAAGACAATACAGTCCAGACGCATCTTATACGGTTTTCTGCTGGCCCTTCTTTCCGATCAGAGACTTGTGGATGTGTGGAATCACACCTGTAGGAAAAGACAGCATTAAAAACACAAGCAAAAAGTCCAAAGCAGTGATTTTTATTTCTTTCTTGGGATTTTCCCCCTTTTTCTCCCAATTTGGAATGCCAAATTCCCAATGCGCTCTAAGTCCTCGTGGTCGCATAGTGATTCGCCTCAGTCCGGGTGGCGGAGGATGAATCCCAGTTGCCTCTGCTTCTGAGACAGTCAACCCGCACATCTTATCACGTGGCTTGTTGAGCGCGTTGCCACGGAGACATAGCGCGTGTGGAGGCTTCACGCCATCCACCGCGGCAACCACACTCAATTCACCATGCGCCCCACCGAGAACAAACCACATTATAGCGACCACGAGGAGGTTACCCCATGTGACTCTACCCTCCCTAGCAACTGGGCCAATTTGGTTGCTTAGGAGACCTGGCTGGAGTCACTCAGCACGCCCTGGGATTCGAACTAGCGAACTCCAGGGGTGGTAGCCAGCGTATTTTACCACTGAGCTACCCAGGCCCCCTCAAAGCAGTCATTTTTTTATATTGTATTTAATGATTTTCATAGTTCTACCACTGCAAAAACAAATCATTCAAGTCACAGCAAAGGTCATCGAATCATCAAGTAATTATTTTACAATTAAAATAATGGTTGTAAAAGCCCTTCCGAATTTTGAATTCGATCAACTTGGAAAATTCGACAGACAAACTACTTGCATGTCGGAAATAGATAAAAGCTTAATTAACACTTTTAATGAAGCATGAAACATCAAGATCCCAATGATCCAACAATAATATAATGTTGTCAATCATTGCAGCGTCATGTAAAATAAACGAATACTTCTACAGCTTCCAAACTAAATTGAAAAATGCAGGTTTTGTACACAAAGCTCACCTCCGCCAGCAATGGTGGCTTTGATGAGCGAGTCCAACTCCTCATCTCCACGGATGGCCAACTGTAAATGTCTTGGAGTAATACGTTTCACCTTCAAGTCCTTAGAGGCATTACCAGCCAACTCCAACACCTGTAATTTTGACAAGCAGAGCAATTTCAAGCTGACTGCATATTTTGGAGTCGAGCACAACTACTACCAACTGAAATTTCCATTATTTTTCCAAGTGTGTAAATCAGAATTTTAAAATACCCTGATATTTCCAAGTTTTCCATGACCTTCGGAACCCAGTCCTATAAAAACATTACCTCAGCAGTCAAATACTCCAAGATAGCCGCACTGTACACCGCTGCTGTAGCACCAACACGCCCATGGCTAGTGGTTCGCGTCTTCAGGTGCCTGTGGATACGGCCTACAGGGAACTGCAGAACAAGCCACAGATAAAGACAACATCACTCATTTAGATATAATATCAATCTATATTTTCTTAGGAAAAATATTATTACCTGTAGACCAGCTCTTTGAGATCTGGAGATTGCTTTCGCCTTGGCTTTGCCACTGTCCTTTCCAGCTTTTCCTCCTGCCTAGGGCAGCACAAAAACAATGTGATAATTTGATGATGATGATGGGTATTTTCTGGCCTTTCTGACTTGCATTGGTCTTCATGTGGATTCAATAGGTTTTTGAGTATTTTTTTATATAGGCTATATTATTAAAAATCACACAAAAACTCACTAAATCCACATGGAGGCCAATGCAAATCAGAAAGACTACCAAACAGGGCATAAAAAAACCCCATCACCACCAAAATGTCCCACCATCCTGGGTCATAATGTGTATATACAGAGTACTTATTGACTTGGTGATCAAACACAAGTCTTACATTTAGTTTAAAACGAGGAAACTTCGTCTCGTGTGTTACTTATTAAATGCACATACACATTTTCCTGGATCTTTTTAACTCTTTTTGCAAAATAAAGATGCACTAAATTTACTTTATTCCCATGGTCGGCGCTCTTTCACCAAAACACAAACACTGCGCGCTTATTAAAGCCACTACATGCATCGAACAAAAACAGTGCACCATTACAGTTTATACTTGACATCACGATCCGATTTACGCATTTTTGAAAATTAAGAAATTACAAAACTTAATTTACCATGTCGCCGGATGAGCTTCGTGTCTGTTTGCTCGAAACGGAGGGAAAACACAAAGATGACCACTTCAGTGATAGCGCGGCACGGCTCAGCGTAAAGGCCAATCAACGGGCTCCGTCTTAATTTGAATTGTCGCATCCAACCAATCACAGTGCTTTTTAAATATGTGTGGTTTTTGTTCATTCTTTCTTTCTTTTTTTTTTTTTTTTTTTTGGACCACCAGCGCACTGGTCTTGTGCGCATGCGTGCAGTCAATACAGTAGAGCGGATTAAATAAATTAAAGGGTTTATCATGTTTTGAAGTGCGGGTTTTAATTACAATAATATATGAATTTAGAGCATATTTAGAAATAAAAGTCTAATAGCGTGTTTGATAGAAGCTGTGTATTGCATTTGGCTGTTAAAGCTGCGGTGACAGTTAAATTGTGTCATTGCACATGGGGTCATTGAGGTCGATATTAAATATCATTATACTTTGAATATTGACATGTCATTGTCATTTAATTGGGTATAGTTGGTTGTTAATAATAATAATAATAATAATAATAATAATAAAAATATATTAAATATCATTAAGTAAGTGATATTTATTAATTTGTGGCACATTCCCCCCGTTTTGTTTTGTCGTTTTTATTATACTTAGACGCATGTTTTACTTAATTATTTGTTTGCATCATTTAAACCATGTAAACTTGGTAACATGTTCATAAACTGCTTCCTATATAAAAGTAATCATGTTTATTCAAATTACTCATTAATAAATCAATTACGTTATTTGATGTAGCCTAAAGATTGTATATTACAACTCTAATATAATCAAGAGCACTTAAATCACATGCAGTAATTATTCGTGTGTGCTTTCACATCACTTGTGCACGCAATACACTGACCTCGGGAATTAAAGCATGACGTCATTTTTGACGCCATCCCCCAAATCCATGTAAAGACGGAAGTTCAGTATCCGATCTCAATTCAGCGTTTACGTCATGTCATAAGTAGCCAAAATCCAAGGGTGCAAAAATGACTGGTCCTGGATCAGTTCTTTAAGGGCAATACAGAAATATGTATGTGTGTTTATGTACGTGTTCTCTGTAAAGCACTACCTAAAAATAAATACATAAACAAAATAATAATAAAAAAAAATTATTTGATTTTTAAAATAGGCTGACATTTAAATAACAAATACTAGAAAGAGGAACAGTAGATTGCCTTGATATTATTTTATTATTATCAGTTATATTTACGGTTTCCTGTAGATAAACATCTAAAAAAAAAAAAAAAAAAATGTAAGTGAATTTTCCAAGCACAGTAGGATTTTCCTGCGAGGATAAAAAATGTCAGTTTTATTTATTTATTTTTAAAGTCTTATGTTTCTTATGCTCCAAACTTTATAATAACGTAGAAAAATAAATTCCAAAACGTTTTCTAGTTCTAAAGATGTTATTATATACTGCATACAAAATTCAGTTTTTGTATTATTATATTAATTAGTACCAATCATTTCTCCTTCAAAGCTTCCAAACTCTATAATGACGTGGATAAAATAAATTACAAACACTTTGATCTGGGCTGCATAAAATAATTCTGTTTTTAAGAAATGTTATTATTGTATTTATTAGTATTATTTCTCCTTCAAAGCTTCTAAACTCCAAAAAATAAATCTAAAAAACTTTTTTTTTTCTATTCCAAGGAGGTTATTATATGCTATATAAAAATAATTGTGTTTTAAAGTATTCTTTTTATTATTATTATTTTTAAATATATTTATTAGTACCTATTATTTATCCTTCAAAGCTTCCAAACTCTATAATGACATGGATAAAATAAATTACAACCACTTTTATATGGGTCAAAAGAGGTTATTATATGCTACATAAAATAATAATGTTTATTTATTAGTGTTATTTCTCCTTCAAAGCTTCCAAACTAAAAAAACAAAAAAAAACAATAAAAAAAAAAAAATGTCCATGCTATATAAAATAAATTATATGCTATATAAAAATCATTAACTGTGTTTTAAATGATTATTATCCTTATTATTATTGTTGTTTATTCTGAGGACAGGAAATGCATGCAGAGGAGGGGGAAATGTCTCTAACCAATGGAGCCTGACAGCACCTCCCTTGTGCTCCGAATGACAAGCGCTTAAACCTATGAGTGACCACCCGCATGCGCAGTGCCTGCAATTGGCAGATGTTAGGCCAATGCTGTGGTGTTGAGAGTCGAGTGTGTGGAGCAGGGGCAGAGAGGAGCGTTTCTCTGTGGGAGAAGTTGGCTGGAGGTGGTGAAGATGGCGGATGGAGACAGTGGGAGCGAGCGCGGCGGTGGCAGTAGCGGCGGTGGCGGTGGGGGATTCCAGCACTTCCAGCGGGAGCAGGAGACCCAGGAGTTGGCGTCCAAGCGTCTGGACATTCAGAACAAGCGCTTCTACCTGGACGTTAAGCAGAACTCGAAGGGCCGCTTCATTAAGATAGCGGAGGTGGGAGCCGGGGGCTCTAAAAGCCGCCTGACTCTCTCCATGTCTGTTGCGGCGGAGTTCCGCGACTACCTCGGAGATTTCATCGAGCACTACGCCCAGCTGGGGCCCAGCAGCCCGGAGCAGATCGCACAGTCCTCCGGTGGCGATGATGGTGGCCCGCGGCGGGCGCTCAAGAGCGAGTTCTTGGTTCGCGAGAACCGCAAATACTACCTCGACCTCAAGGAGAACCAGCGCGGGAGGTTCCTAAGGATCCGGCAGACCGTCAATCGAGGGCCCGGCTTTGGAGTCGGCGGCGGCCCCGGGGGCGCCGTGCAGGCCGGCCAGACTATCGCGCTCCCGGCTCAGGGCCTGATCGAGTTCCGCGACGCCCTGGCCAAACTCATCGACGACTACGGCGGCGAGGACGAGGAGCTGAGCGGGGGGCCCGGCGCCCCTGGGGGATACGGAGAGCTGCCCGAGGGCACCTCCATCATCGTGGACTCCAAGAGGTTCTTTTTCGACGTCGGCTCCAACAAGTACGGGGTGTTCCTGCGGGTCAGCGAGGTCAAACCCAGCTACAGGAACTCCATCACCATTCCCTTCAAAGCCTGGGGTAAGTTTGGTGGAGCGTTCTGTCGCTATGCCGAGGAGATGAAGGAGATCCAGGAGAGACACCGGGATAAAATGTACGAGAGGAGAGAGGAGTCGGAAGGGGAAGATGTGGACGATGACTGACATTAAGGTCACATGAAAAGTTCAATAGATGTATGAGAAACGATAAGTGCATGAATTGAACTCAACTAGCCTAATAAGATATTGTGGTATACTATTAATTTGACAGAAAAATAGATCTGTGAAGTTTTTATGTGGTGAGGGTCATATATAAGAAGCCATGGGCGAAGGATGTCTCATTTGCAGGGCTGTTATCAGGGGTCTCCTTGTCCTCATGGGGCCCTCTATGATATGATATAATCTACTCATTGGAGCGATCCCACACATACAAATTTTATTTTAGTGACAGCCCTTCTCATGAGCTTTGACTTACTCCTGATGCTTCCCTGTCCTTGTAAACCAGCAAGTTTAATTGTCTTGGTTAACAATTAAACCTTTAGTATATCCAACACTAAGACTGCTGTCAATAAAACCAGGTTACATGGGTGCAAATTGTCTAACAGATTTAGAGGAAAGAAATTTTGTATAAATATTCAGTGTCACTGGTCTTTATGGTGTGTTTCTAACCAAGGCAGACACAACTGTTGTGCATCAGAATAACTTTGCATTTCCAGATTATTTTATTTCATTTTTTTAATAGACCAATGTTCCCAAGGGTCTCATAACTTATTGTTTTATTTGTTTCATTTGGTAAGCCATGTATCCAGCAAAATGAGTTTTATAGTTTGGTGATTAGACAATGACATGTTTTAAATTCAGATTTGGATGGAAAATATCTTAAAAGAGAGAGTTCAACCAAAAATGAAAACTCTCACCCTTGTGTTGTTCCAGACCCGAATGAATTTTTTAACTTGGGGGGGGAATCAAGTGACCATTTACTGTAATTGCATCCTTTTTCCAATCCATGCAATGAAAGTGGATGGTGACTGAAGCCAACATTCTGTCTCTTTTTGTATTCCACAGAAGAAAATCATACGACCGAGGGTGAGTAAATTATTTTTGGTTGAACAATCCCTTTAAACATGGAAGTTTTGACCCCTAATTTGTGGTCTCAGAGACTTTAAATCGGAGGTCAGAATCTTTCAAGCAGTGATTTCATTTTACCGGAAGTTTATACTCTTCCACTGTTATGAATTGACATTATGGCTACAGCCTGCTGGGGACTTATGGGATATTTAGGGATAGGGGTCAACATACAAAGGGCTTTGTTGTTTTCTTGACTTGGGTCCAAATCTTTGACTATGTTGGACTTAAAGTCCCCTCTGAATATTTAAAAGCAGATTGCTTAATAGAAGTACAGCATGATAACACTCCATTATATAAAGGACAAAGCTACATGAGTGTGTGTATTTTCACCCCTCTCCCTTTTTGTGTTGTTCTTTTCTTTTTAGTAAATGGAGGATCATTCTATATGAGAGAATACGTCAACAAACCAGCATATTTTTGGATATACAAAGTACAAATTATATATAAACTAAAGAATTATAAAGGCTCAAGAAGCTTATTTTGTAAAAAAAAATTAAAAAAAGAAAGAGATAAATAAGCTGGGATTGAAAGAATGTCCTGTGTATTTGTTTTGTGAACGAGTATAGTGTCATAATTAAAGAACATCAATAACAATGCATCTATGACTGCATATTTCAGATTAGCTGAATGAAATGTCATCCCCCAAGCTCCTCCCATAATCCTCTTGAGTTTGTGCACGCATCATTGCATTTAATTTCTATAGAATAGGCCTAGATATCAAAAGTCTTCAGTGGTTTTGTAGTAAGCCCATTTCTGTGCATGCTTGTCCTGCATTTGCCTTTAATTTATTGCTTTTCTTGCGTAGTATCTGCAACTATATTAATGCAAAACTTTTTTTTAATTCATTAGAAAATAAAGAATATACTGGGCGAGTGTGTCACCAAAAATATGTTGAAATAACCAAGTAGACCAGAGGGTTATGATGGAGAAAGATTGTTACATTGAAAACATTTCATCTACGCACTTTAGCACAGAAACAAGCAAACTGTAGTTTACTTAGAGTGATGTTCATGCAATGACATGCTTGATGTCCACCGCAAAGATCTGATCAACCTTTTTCTTCAAGTGTGCTTTGACCATCCGTACTGTTTCGTGTTAAATAGCAACTGAGTCGTAATCCTTCCCAAACGATTAAAGTCAAATTGCATTGTATTAAGTATGAAGTAAGTCAATTGATCAATTTCTTCCTAATAGTCCATTTCAGAATTTGTCTCTTTTACATGGAGAGTTTTCACACACACACTTTCTATAAACTGCATAATTGTTAGCGGATGCCAGTATGCCTGATTCATCCAGATTCATTTTCTGTACATCTACAATTGTGGCAGCTGTTCCTTCACAAGCTGACTTAGCAGGCTGGCTATTTTAATGTGAGAAGCATGAAGAGGGTATGCATTCCTGCCCTGGTGGCCGTGGTTTCAGCTGTGGCGTTAGCTCTGAAGTGCAGGGAGGTACAAGGGCCTGATTGTTGAGCTATCCACGCGCTACTGCAAATGTTATTACATCAGCAGACCACATTTACTGCATGTCACGGGGGCTGCTGCAGCCATGTACTGGGGAAAACCCCAAAAAAATGTTGTTCAAAGTTGCGTGGCATGCAGTGTTTTTAGTGATCCAATGAACTTTGGCTCAAGTTGTTTGGCTTAGGAAGTTGTTGGTATTGAATTGTTGGCTCTGTTATGGTTATGTTTGTAGACTAACTTTAAAAAAACAGGGTCTGATTTGGAAGCCGAGCCTGAACGCCAACTGAAAGCGTGACACAACAGCTGTTGGCAGGAAATTCTTGCATCCCATGCCCTCCCTTCCTCCTCAGCTGCTGTTTCGGATTGCTCTGTTAAATGGGAGGCACCATTTAGGAGTCAGGGGGTTGAGATAGCTTTACATCACTACTGCTTTTTTTGCAAACTTGCTCTAGGAAGGAGATCTGTGTTGTTTTTGTGGCTCTTTAGCACTTTGTGCTTACAGTGGTGTGTCTAAATCGACAATAGCACTATTTATAAATCATAATATGAATTAAAATTTGATTGTATGACCCATTAATGCTATTTGCTAAATCCAGAGAGTTCTTAATGGCCCTGACATATATATTGAATGTGACATGCTGACGAACCAAGATCGTTGACTAATTTTGCTTCTACAGTTTCAATACAGTTTGCAAATCACTGACAATAAGCCATTTTGAGTCTTTTTCTTCACTTTGAGGTGTTTAGAACTGTTCAGGTTGTAGTCCAAAAATCCGGAAGAGAATTCGCCATGGGTTCCCTCAGAATTTTCCTATGGGTTTTTATGAGGCATGGCATAAAATATCGATTATTGATCGGAATTTTTTTTTAATTGATATATTTTTGAGGCATCGATATATTAACATTAGCTGACATTTAAATTAGAAGGTTGATTTGTGTGCTTTCCAATTCACTCAGTTGGGCTTCTGTTTAATGTCTGGCATAATAGCGTTGAGAGACCACATGGGAGTGATATAACATTTACTGAAGCAGGTCGCAAGGCACAGGTATCACAACATAGGACAGGTATTTTAAAGCTCTTTGCACAGGACACATAGAGCGACCCCCCCCCCCTAATTTACCCTGTCACTCACGCTTTACCAAAGGTGTGTTGAGAAATATGTTTGAAGAGACAAAAACTATTGTGCTATGGGTAGCCCTATTTATATTGAAAGAAATCCCGATATATATATATATATATATATATATATATATATCAATAATCATCTGGAAAATCTTCTGATTATCGATGCATGAAAAAGGCATTGATCCCAGCCTAGTTTCTTAATGACAGTTTTGGATTTATAAGTAAAACAAGGTCTGTGATAACATTACTTGACAATATGTGGATGTTTCGTTTTACAACATAAATGACACTTTCATACCTCAAATGTGAATTTTGAAGTTGTATTGAATTGCATACTTAAAAAAGAAACAGGGTGGCTTCAAAATTCACATTTGAGTTATGAAATTGTGTAATTTATGTTGTAGAATAAAATGTCCATGTATCGGCAAGTAATGGTTACGACATAGTTTATTTTACACAAGTCGAAAACTTAAATTATAAAAAACCCACTGGAAAATCCAGAGGGATCCCATGGCGAATTAGCCTTCCGGGTTCGCCTACAAATTGACATCACTGCTGAACAGATCTATACCTGCACTGAGTAAAGGCTATAGTATACTTAGTTTTTCCGCATGCCGTTCTGTCGAGCGCTCAACCTTTCAAAGTAGATGTGCAAAGACGTGGACAGTCCATGCAAACTGCGGAATGATGAAATTTGTGCCACGTGCACCATGCGCAAGATGAAGTATGCTTTGGCCTTAAGGCAAACACTCTAAAATATAGTACAATTTTTAAGCACTTTTTGATGACCTGTCCATTTGAAATGCAATTGGGCACAAATCATAAAGCAAGAGCGATCATAAAAACTAAAAATGGACTTTCTTTCGACTAAACTTGGCTGTGTTTATTTCAGATGTATTATGTGTATATATATATATATAAATACATGTTCTGTAAAGCTTTGTGATTTGTTACCACCTTATTGCTAAGAAATCAGGGGCAGGAAGCAATACTCATCCAGAGGGATGGGATTATGAGTTCATTTCCTGTCAGGATCTTCACTGACACAATTGGCTGATTAGTCTTCCTGTTTCCTGAGGTTAGGATATGTGCAAAAGTTCTGTGGGTTGTCTCCATGTGTTTTCAAATGAACAATACCTCTGTATGAAATATAAGAATTTTTGAAGAATGTTACGTTATTCCAGGTAATTCACCCGAGCTCTTAACAGCATCCATGCGTCAACCGCCGTCTTTTTCGAACACCGTTTTCCGGATCGTACGCACAAGCTTTGCAATTCACAGAACAATCTTTTTCAAGAAGATAGCTATTTTTCCAATATATCTTATGTTTTCAGCAGAGATTTTAATGTTGAAATGCCTTTGTCTGGTTTCAACTCAGGTTCTTGGCATTCTCAGTATATATAAACATATTTGTGCGATTCATGTTCACGATCTGTTACATAATATTGAAGTTACAGAAAGAGTTCATAGGCTATTGCAGGACACTGTCAAGAGCTCAGGTCTCAGATACTCTATAAGTATCTCCGCCCATCAAGCCCCACCCAGACTGCCTCCTTCAGTACGGGCAGTCTTCCATTTTTCCCATGGCTACACCATTTGTTTGTTTGTTTGTTTTTTGGAGATTTACAAGTCTATATTTAGAAAATGCTATGTATGTTTGTAACAGAATAAAGGAAATTATAATGATGGAAAGCATTTGCCTTCTGGCCTGGTGTCTTTCTTTTAATTTTTGTACATTGCTCGTGTTCTCCAGTATTAAAGTCAACATGAAGTCAAAGCTGACCCTGTTTATTTTCTTAATGCATGCTCCCAGTCTTTTGTTTTCAGTTTATCAGTGAATGTTTTTTTTTTTTTTTATTTCACAGAAAAATAAAATGTCTTTGTAATCTCTCATCAAAATGTAATTACTTATTTAGCCTCTTAAGTGTTTTTTTTTTTAGATGACATTACTAATGCTGTTTGGGCTTTTGAACTTAACTAATAGCCAAAAAGCTTTTTAGGCATTGTTTAGGCCAGGAGTTTTTAAACTTGGGGTCCGGGGATCCCCAGGGGGCCACAAGGGGGTCTGTGAAAAATGAATCTTTTAAAAAATTTAAGAGAAAAAAAGTTAACATTTACCATATTGAACCATATCTGGGTTTCATTCTGCCTCTGAAGATTGATCAAAAAAAGATAAATTGTGTGTATTCTATTGACGGCCATTATTTTAATCTAAAAACAAGTCTAAAAATAGTTTTGTGGAAATTTTTTTGTTCATCTCTCTCCTTTCTTGCAGTGTACATATTTTGTACTTGTACAAGAATATTTTCATGTTTTTTTAAGGAGTTTTTACTCACCACTGTCAACTCTAGGTTGCTCACTAGATGTAAGTCGTTATTATAATTTATTGTGAAAAGTGCTACTGTATATAAATAGGTTGAATTGAAATAGTTTCTCTTCAAATGTTTGCATTACTGTAATAGTCAGAGAAAATAAACTTTCAACTTAATACAAAGTAAATATTTTCTAGAAAATTTCTTTTGGCTTTATTACAATGACCAATTATTTAATTTTGCATTTGGAAAAATATTTCATTTAACAACGTATTGTCTTTATAATCTCACACTTACTATATTGGTCATTTATACATGAAAATACTGTATGTAGCTGCCTTTATATTTCAGAAAGGGGGTCCCTCGCAAGGGGATTACATTTGGCAGTCCTTGTCAACAAAATGTTTGATAACCCTTTGTTAAAGGAATATTCCAGGTTCAGTGTAGGTTAAGCTCAATCAATAGTATTTGTGGCATAATGTTGATTACCACAAAAATGTATCTCGACTTGTCCCTTTAAAAAGCAAAATAAATTTAATAATAAAATAATCTAGGTTACAGTGAGGCACTTACAATGGAAGTGAATGGGGGCCAAGCTGTAAATGTTAAAATACTCACTATTTCAGAAGTATAGCCACATGACGTAAACAAATGTGTGTTGACATGATTTTAGTGTGATAAAATAATTTGCTAACCTTTTCTGTGTAAAGTTATATCCAATTTTACAACTTTTTTTTACCATGGTGACGCAACATCGTAATCCCTAAAACCCTAAAATGACTGTATAAAGGACGTTTTAAACTTTACAGTTCAAACAATTCACAAGTTTTAACAGATGAATTAATGTAAGTGCTTTTATTAAAATATAAGATTCATACTTCTGCATTTTAACCCTCCAAAAATTGGCCCCATTCACTTCCACTGTCCATCCTTTTTGCTTTTTGTTTTTTGTTGTTTTTCTTTTTTTTTTTTTTGAAGAAGAAGAAGAAAATGAGGGACAAGTCGGAAATATATATATTATTTTGTTGTAATCAACATTATGCCACAAATGCTGTCGAACTTTTATTGATTCCGGAATATTCCTTTTAGGCTTCTTCAATGCAGTAATTTAATACTGGGTTACCATTGATGATATATGTCGAGATGCACTTGAGGGTAAACTTGACCTTCAGCCTCCGGTTCGCCATCCAATTGCCACTACAAAAGTGGTTGCTAGCAATATTTTTCTCTAAATATTTTCTAGTATGTCGTAAATATCATGGTTAATTTGGAAAAGTGTTGCATATTCCATGTTGTTGCATGACTTGCATAAACAAGTGCATCAAAAATTGACTCGTGTGATAAGATGTGTTGCTGTTCTGTAAAATTTGCAATACTAGAGTGCAACTTTCTGATATGTGTGATTTTAACTACATTGCAGCATCTCTAGTGACGCAGATATCAGCCGTTTCGTCTGCAACCTTTTTGTTGATTGTCATTTGGTTGATGTGTCATTCTAACAGAAACCAATGGGATTGTTAAACATTCCTCATGGAGCTGAAGGGGGTTACTAGGTGTTAATATGGTCTGTGTCCTGATTGACCCCCATCCAACCAAGGAATTAGACAGGGTGGCACTGTATACAGGAGTGGCATACGGGAACATAATGCCATGCTAAAGCATCGGCCAAATCAGGCCAGGATTATTTCAAATGCAACGAATTCCCTGCTGTGACCACATGAATGTTCAATTGGTTAAAAAGAGACTAAGTATTAAACGTGGACCAATTTAGACTCAAAAGAGCATCTGGCGGGTCACTCCTTATTCTGACTGAGTTCATGGTGGGTGGAGTTGTGTGACATCATAGCAAAAAGCCAACATGTTTGCATTGGATAAAACCATATGAAAATTTGGGTTGGCTTAGTTTCTCCCCTTCTCAGAAATGACCATTGCTTCAGAGAAAATGCAATTAAAATATCATTATAAATATCAAAGTCATGAGTTTGATTCCCAAAGAACACAGAAGCTGATAAAGTGAACTGCAAAATGCTTAATGCGTGACAATGCACTTCATATTTGCTCATGTATTTTGTGGGAGTGGAAGAAAACACTGTGTGTTTTGATATGTTATTTAGCCATGATTCTTTCGCCATCACAGTTGAAGGCATTCAAGTCCCTGGACAACTTGAACAGTGACTCTCTTTTGGTGCACACGATGCTAGACCCTGTAAATGAAATGCTGCCTCTGGCAACCATATCGAGTTTCCTGGTGCATGAGCAAGGGAGAGTAACACACACACACACACACACACACACAAAGGAGAGGGGAGGGGAGGGGAGTTACGTGATGGGGATTCTGCATTCACAGGAAGAAACCCTGATCCCAGCGTGCTGCTGGGCTGGCAGTCTATATTTAGCTGGTGTTGCCATGTGCCCGGAATGTGAGACATACATTCTGCAGCATGCGCATGTGAGCGGCCAGACAGCTGGAGGGGGAAGGGTTGTTCACAAAAATTACATTGAAACATGATTTTAAGGGCTCTGTCATGGAAGGTGCTCAATTAGGTGTTTCAACCCCTTGATAGGTTGAATAATCAGTTGCATTAATTAAATCAACTACATTTGTTGTTATTTTTTTTGGTTAAAAATAATTTAAGAATTTAACCAAATTTTTAATTATATGTTTCAGTCCATTAAAAATAAGTTGAATAATGAATTGCATGAATGCATTCTTGCAAAATGTTTAGAAATATTGGACTAACTTTTCATTTTAAGTAAAGGGCTTTGTTGAGTAATGCATTGCATGGATTTACTCCTGTTCATTTCTTAAGAAATGTATCTTTTTTTTCTTTTTTTTTCTTATCTTTTCTTTTTTTTAGTAATGAAGTAAAAATGCAATATGACTCACAGAAGCAAAGAATTAGGCTACCCTAAAGAAATATTCTGTGTTCAAATCAATTTAACCTGAAGCGACAGCATTTGTAACATAATGTTGATTAGCACAAAAATGAATTTAACTCGTTACTCCTTTTATTTGAAAAAAATTGAATGGTGAGGCACTTACAATGGAAGTGAATGGGGCAAATCTGTAAACATTAAAATAATCACTGTTTCAAAAGTATAGCAACAAGATGTAAACAAATGCGTGTTAACATTATTTTAGTGTGATAACATCACTAACTAGCTTTTCTGTGTAAAGCTATATCCAATTTTACAACTTCGTTGCCATGATGATGTAATGCCGTAACCCTAAAGCGACCACAAAAATGGTGATTTAAACAACTTTTCAGCTCAAATAATACATGAGTTTTCAGAGAACAACTTATGGAAGTGCTTTAATTAAATTATAAGCTTCACATTTCTGCATTCGGTCCACCAAAACTGGCCCCATTTACTTCCACTGTAAGTGCCTCACTGTAGCCTCGATTTTTGCTTTTTTTAAAGAAAAGGAAGGACGAGACTAAATTATTATTATTTGTTTGTTATAAAATTATGCCACAAATGCTGTCGAGTGAGCTTAACTTGTATTGAACCCAGAATATTCCTTTAAGCATCTTTTATGACCGTGTTCATGGTTTAAGGTTTTGCAATTCAATCCTGCTGATGGACCTGTAACTGAGAGCATTAATGCTGTTTGTCCTCTACAAATCCACTGTAGTGCGGTTACAGGGACAAATGTTTGTACACTTTATAGGTAATTCTTCAGAATTGGGATAAGCACCCTAGTTTAAACCAGATAGTCCAAGTCCCATGTTAAGAAACCAAGTCTTTGGAAAGTGTGAATAAAAACTATTCATCCAAATTGTACAGCTATTAGTTACAGTTCCATCATAAGTATGTTACTGTTTTTTTATTTTTTAATAATTTTTTTATTTATTTATTTTTTTGGCCTTATTTGTGAATTTAGGTCTTTAAAATGTGAAAGTCTATGAACATTTTGTCTTAAAGGGATAGTTCACCCAAAAATGAAAATTCTCTCATCATCTACTCACCATTCTTCTGTTGACCACAAACGAAGATTTTTAGAAGAATATTTCAGCTCTGTAGATCCATACAATGCAAGTGAAGGGTGGCCAGAACTTTGAAGCTCCATAAAACTCAGAAAGGCAGCATAAAAGCAATCCATAAGACTCCAGTGGTTTAATCCATGTCTTCAGAAGCGATATGATAGGTGTGGGTGAGAAACAGATCAGTGAAAATAAAGATTTATAGTAAAAAAGGCCTTAAATAGTGATTTGTTTCTCACCCACACCTATCATATCACTTCTGAAGGCATGGATTAAACCACTTGAGTCTTATGGATTACTTTTATGCTGCCTTTTTGTACTTTTTGGACCTTCAAAGTTCTGCGTGCATTGTCTTGACCTACAGAGCTGAAATATTCTTCTGAAAATGCTCGTCTGTGTTCAGCAGAAGAAAGAAAGTCATACACATCTGGGATGGCATGAGGGTGAATAAATGATAATACAATTACATTTTGGGGTGAACTATCCCTTTAACACCAAGAATAGCCACCACTAGGCTCTTGTTAATGTCCTTTCATAGATGTCTGGGCCCCCGATCCAGCAGGGGGCCCTTGTTCTGTCAAAGATGTTTAAAGTAGCCCAAGTGATGATACATTACATAGAAGTAGATATGGCTACCCATCTGTCAGGAGCAGAAAAACGTGCCAGGAATGTGAAACAAGTGAACGTGAAGGTATGTACTATTTTTAAGGCAATTTTAATATTTTATAAGGCATTATTTTCAATGAAGTTTTTTAAAAAAAATTTATAAAACTGCTATATATTTTTTTTACTGTTATAATTTGACTCTCGATGGATGTCCACATATGTCGTCTTCTTCTGCAAAGAACGTAAGTGTTACATTTGATACCAATCTGTCCTTTGAAAATCAAATTACCAATGTTTGTAGAACAGCATTCTGAAATATTGCTCTCTGTTGCTGATGCCAAAAAACTAATTCATGCATTCATGACCACAAGACTTGATTATTGTAATGCATTATTGGGAGGATGTCCAGCAAGATCAATAAATAAACTTCAATTGGTTCAAAATGCAGCTGCCAGAGTGCTGACTACAACCAAGAAATATGATCATATTAGCCCCATTTTATCATCGTTACATTGGCTAACTGTTAAATTTCATATTAATTTTAAAATTCTGTTAACTACATACAAAGCTTTGAATGGTCTAGCTCCACAGTACTTAAGTGACCTTCTACCACACTATATTCAATCATGTTCATTACGATCACAAAATTCTAGCCTGTTAATAGATCCTAGAATATCAAAATCCACAAAAGGAGGAAGATCCTTTTCGTATTTGGCTCCTAAACAATGGAATAGTCTCCCTAACACTGTTTGAGATGCGGACACACTCACTCAGTTTAAGTCTAGACTAAAGACTCATCTATTTAGCCAGGCATACACCTAATTTATCCTTCAACTCACAATTAGGCTGCTTTAGTTAGGTCTGCCGGAACCAGAAACATTTATCATGCTCTATAACTCTGCAATAAATTGAATGGCATCTATGCTAATATTATTCTATTTGTTTCCATGTCTCAATATTTTTTGAGAAAATAAATAAATAATAATCTTTCATGTTGTCGGAAAAGCATCCAGCTGTGAAACTCTCTCATATGTGTGTTATGATTTTTCAGAAAGCTAGGTGGTGCTAGAGCGTTATTTTTGGCGAGCATTAAGCTGTCAATCAAAATTAGTTTTCATTTGTTCCATTGTTCCTTCATAATATGTTTCTATCTATCTTTCAGCCTGTATGCATTTTTTCTTGTTCATTGGTTTATGTGTTTTATGTTTTAATTATTTAATTTATAGATTATAAATTTTTTATAGTTTATAAAATGTCGAATTAAAATGCTAAAACTTTGCCCTTAATGTAAAATCATCTGACATCATTACTTAGCTCTTTGTGTGCAGTGACTCTCATCCACCACATGGGGGCGCTCTAAGATTTGTTTTCTAATCCTGCATAAGACAATCACACTGCTAATATCTGTGATACTTTTACAAACTGGATGTGACATTATGTAATGTTCATGTTTTAAGTTTATTCAAAGTTAAGTACAAAATTAAATACAAAAATCAAGTGTAAAATAAAGTTTGATTTTCAATGATACTTTATATAATTTAAAATAAATATTAAATATGAATAGATACAATAATACAAATCCAATAGAAAAACATTCATATTGACAAAGAATTCAATGTGAATTTACCTGTTACCATTACAACAACATATTCCTCACTTGTATATGGCAAAAAAATTATAATTTAAAAACGGATCTTCCAAACAAGATCTAACAGGTTAATAACAACAGACAAATCCAGACTATTCATTGTACTTGGTACATACTCTCTGGAAACGGGTCTACTGAATCAAATCTGATTCTTAACTCTGGATTATTTTTTCATCATTCAGCATGAAGCTCTTGATGCGGTCCACAGCTGGTTCCTGGCACACATTCACTCGCTCATAATCATCAAAAGCTGTGCTAATGAACCATCCGGGATATTTAACAGATTCAAAAGTGTTGACAGACACACCGGTCTCTTTCCTGAAGAAGAGGAGCCCATTTGGATCATCAGCTGTGATGGTGTTTAAGGTATCAGTGACCTCCTAAAATAAAATAATAAAAGGGGATTAATTCCTCTCTTTTATATACTGTATACACATTGTGGGCTGAAGTGTGTTTGAAAAGGATGTAATCAGATTCAGAATCAGAACTGACTTGATTGCCAAGTAAGTTTTCACATACAAGGAATTTGCCTTGGTGTTTTATGCATACAATAACAATAAACAATAAACATAGTAAGATAAATAATAAACTATATTTAAGAGAAAAAGTAAACTGACTGGTTTTAGTAAAGGAGCTGTACAGTTGTGCAAAATATGTGCAGTTGTGCAGGGATGTGCAAAATATGTGCAGAATATGAATGTGCAAATGTTCACAGTTCACAGAAAAGTTCACAGTAATCATAATGCACTAACCTTTAAGACCAGGGTAGGATTGTCAGTTGGGTTTTGCTTGGTACAAGCAAGGTAGAGGTTGCTCTTGGAAATTCCCAGGCACACCGGCTGGGAGTTAGACACACTGGGATTTGTAGATACATATGTTGATAGACTGAACCAAACTGTTGGGAAAGAAATAGAAAATGTGACATGTCCCCCCAATAGTGGTTACAGTCCTGATTGGCAGTTGTATTGGCAATGTTATGCAATTCAGAACCGCAAGCAACTTCTATTCAATAGAACATTTCTGAAGATAAATCTGGTCTAAATGGATAAATTCAAAGAGATTTACCTTTCTGCTGAGTGTTGCCTGCTTTTAGTGTCACGGCCTGCAAATGATACTCCGTACCACTCCGCACAAGACTTTTCTGGAACTTATCGCACACAGTGCACTGCAAGATCCGGCTGCTCTTATTGTAGGATCCTTTTCCGGTACGTGCCGTTTCCCGATTCCAATTCACACACCGCTCTGTGGAAGTATAAAGACATTAATGAGTCTTGCAGAGTGCAAATTCACCACTTTGTCAACAACCAAAAGAGGGCAAATGCCTCATCAAAAAAACTTGGTCTTGGTATCGAATTACGATATAATTAATTATAAATGATAAAGTGTGTCTAAGTAAGCAGAAAAAATGGCTTATTTAAAAATGGGGTAACACTTTACAATAAGGTTCCATTTGTAAACATTGGTTAACATGAACAATACTTTTACAGCATTTATTAATCTTGGTTAATTAAAATCAAAAGATGTATATGTTAACAATAGTTAATGCACTACGAACTAAGATGAACAAACAATGAACAATTGTATTTTTATTAACTAACATTAACACAGATTAATAAATGCTGTACAAAATATACTGTTAATTGTTTGTTCATTATACCTAATGCTTGCATTAATGTTAACGAGTGGAACCCTATTGTGAAATGTTACCAGAACTGGTTTGTAGAACATGGTAGCTGGTTTGTTGCTGGTCTACCAGCCCCAACCAGTTTAACCAAGACGGTCTACCAGTCTGAAACCAGTTCCATCAGCTGATCAGTCATCTAGACCAGAAATCTTGTAAAACCAGCAGGGTGGATTTACATGAATGCATTGTAATGGTACCTTCAATCACATCATCCATGAATATTCTGAGCAGTTCGTCATTCCTAAATTCAGTTGACTGTTGTTTGAGGCATTTCATTCTCCGCAGAGCAACAATGAGGTTCACCACCTGTCTCATACTGTTGTGAGGATGCGTCAACATCTCCACTTTGATGCCTTCATGCGTGTCGCATCGCCCACTCTGGAGAAATCAGATTTATTTTTTAGAGAAACTGTATTTTTAAAACCATGTTTCAGATTGCTATTATTATTCAGACCATGCTAACATAATGCAAACATATTTAAAAGTAACCCACCATGGCTAGTGGATCTGAGCAGTCCATTTCATCATAATCAGTGCTGTCAGAGTCAAACGCACTGTCAACTTCGTATGCACTGTTTAGGAAACAAATATATCATCAAAATGAGCAAACTAGCTACGTATCATGCATCCACTAGAGAACTGCATGCACCAAACATTCAAGAATGCTCTGAGACTGCAACTGAAATCATGAAAATAATACAAATGCATTTGATCTGGGAATACTTACTAGTCTAAAGACAGTGTCATTTCATATCCCTTGCAGGCCATCATTCTAAAATAAAGCATAAAACTGTTAAGACACTGAGAAGAGATCAAACTTTGCGTTAAAAAAGCATAGTGATTGAGGATGAATGCAAGTCGTAGTAATTTCTGAGCCACATACCAGTCGGGTGGTAAGTTCTCTTTCTTGAATGAATGAGTTTGTTAGATCGTCTCTCTCATGAGAAGCTGTGGTCTGTTGTGTGACAGAGGGTGTGTGTGTGTGTTTTATATCCTTCTTCAAACGGGAATTCCCAGGGAAGTAGAAGTTTACAGGTTTCGACATTCTCGTACGTCAGCTGTGAAGCATGTTTTTCTATAGCCTAGACTAGAGGGAAATGCCCCTTCTAACATAAAGTCATAAATGTTTCTTTGTTGGCTAAATGCCAAGATACAGAGCTATTAAACAGAATTATTTGGATTTCCTCATAAGAAAATGTTTCATCACGTGATAATGCATAAGCTTTGCATGTTGAAGAGCTTGATCATCACTGCTATCATAATAATATGGATCCATTGTGTTTATTAGGCTATTAATATTTTTTTTTTATTCAGAGCACCAAATTAAGAATTCAAGCACTAGGAACATTTTCCCATAAAAAAAAAAAACGACAGTGAAATAATATAAAATCGGATATCTTTTGGCTTTTTAGTGTGTGTTTTTTATTAAATCTGTTAAACGACCTTATTCAGCAGTGCCATCTTTAATCCTCATGCACTGTTTGGTAATTTGACCAAAATCAATTTTCTTTCTTCAGTAAAACTGATTTCCTTTATCTGACGGGTGTCTTGTTACAACCAGGGATAAATTAGGTTATTACTTGTTATTCTACTCATTTCAGGTATGCAGAAGCTGACAAAAATAACCTCAGACAAATCAAACAAAAAGCTAAACTTTGACAAAAGTAGTCTTTGATAATGTTTAAATATATATCTAAATGCAGAACTTGTGACAAAATCTAGAAATAATCTTCTCTTCAACCAGGGATGAATAAGTAGCTCTCTGCAGCCATGTAGTGTTTATACTTGTAATTTCATCTTATTTTTTATTTTTATTTAAATTTTTTTAAATGGACAAAGTTTGCTTCTTGAGACTTTTTTTTTTTTATTAACAATTTTTATTGATTCCATGCAGCAAATCAAATAGACAGAAAATGCAGAATCAAACCACATGAAATCACAACTTTTCCCCCCGAATATTAACCCCCCCACCCCCACCCGACACAAACAAGCACCCCAGTGGTCAAAAGCCAACTGAGAAAGACACACATATAGACAAAAACACAAAAACACCAGTCTCTCTCCACTGCCCCTCCCCAAGAGCCTTCCAAAAAGGCTAAATAGCTGCCCCATTTCCTGATGTACAAATCCAGGTTGCCTAGCCTTCTACATGCCATCTCCTCAAATGCTGCTACCCTGCCCATCTCGGTAGACCCCTCATGAAATGAGGGCGCATCAGTTGACTTCATCCCCTGAGAATTACCTGTCTGCCAATCATCATGCTGGTTAGGACCCATCTTTTTATATATTTATCATCTATATTCAGGACCGCCCCATCACCTACAATACACATTCTGGGGCAAAACGAAAATTGAGTGTCCACTACATCACACACAAAGCTCTGAACCCTCAACCAAAACTCCTGGATCCCAACACATCCCCAAAAAACATGGGTTGTGTCCCCCTCTTCTGATTGGCATCACCAGTAGGTGGGAGTGTCTTTAAGACCAAGCCTATACAATCTAGAGGGGGTCCAATAAAATCGATGCAAAATCTTAAATTGCATCAGACACACCCTTGCATCTCTAGATGCAGACTTGACGTTTTTTAGGATCCTAGCCCACACCCCCTCCCCCAATGTCAAGTTTAGATCTTTCTCCCATAATCTCTTGAGAGAAGTTGAAGCTCCGTCCCCCAGACTCTGAATTAGCAGGAAGTAATACACTGATGCCTCATGACCTTTTCCAAAAGCAGTAATCACCACTCCCAGAGTATCTGCCACTTTAGGGGGGTGCGTGCCACTCCCAAAAACAGTGCAGAATAGATGGCGAAGCTGTAAATACCTATAAAACTGAGATCTGGGAATCTGGGAAGACTTTAATCTTTCAAACGGTATATAATTTATGAGGATTGGTTCAGTATTTGAGAAAATATTCATAAGAAAATTCAAAAAAGTACATTTTCAAGCTCAATATCATATAGGTAAATAAATTATTAAATAAAATAAAATTAGTATATATATATATATATATTTTTTTTTTTTTTTTTTTTTTATTAAGGTATGCAATAAGATGTCTAATCAGAGTAAGAAACTACACATTTATTAAATTACAAAAATTAAGATTAAGAAACAAAACAAAACTATGTAATTAAAACTAACTTTTTATGTACACAACTTATATTTTGCCTCCAGTTGTGAATTTGCATTGGCTGCCAGTAGCTGTCAGAATCAAATCCAGATAGTGTCTTACCTACAGACAGTGTTGCTTTACAACCAGCTATATACAATATGTGCAATGAGGTGCTTATAGTTTAAACACTAAACTGATCTTGAAATATCACCCTCTGACTGCAAGGGGCCAGCGACTCACTCGGGCCCCTCTGCAGGAATAAGATAACATCCCATAATATCACATGAAGAGGTCAGAGTCAGTGTCCACTGGAGATAGTGAAGGACCGCAAGACGACTAAAAATATCCAGTTGTTATAGTGTTTCTGATGCTTTTATTATTGTATTGTTGTTGTTCTAATTGTTTATGGTTACTGCAGCAGTGAGGGCTGGAATTTTTAGTATCAGTTCTGTAAGTTCATAATCATTAAAATTGAATCACCTGTTTCAAGGAAAAGTGTGTAATTTTTTCAGTGTTAAAAAACTTTTCCTATCTCAGCTCAATATTCAGAGACAGCTATATAAGTAACCAATTTGTAAGTTGATGCGCCTGAAAAGACTTTGGCTCTGTGGCACTAACAAAACATTGCTTTGTTTGTTTGAGCATTTCGAACTAACCGAACACAGCAACGTTGACTCGACTTTTGGCGTGAGTTTGGGTTGGGGCTATCTGTTTGACCAACCAATGGCACACAGGGGGAGTGTTCTGGAAACCTGTTTGAAACTGCCTGACCTCTTAAAAAAATTGTGCGCCTGTTACGACATTTTTGCAAAATGATATTATATTGTTCATTACACTTATTGCGACAGTTCTGAGGCAAAATGTCCACTGTGTGGCGCTCAAAGCGACAATGTTCTCCGTAACAGATTTTAAGGTCAATGATCTAATGAGTTTTAAATCAACAAAACCTACCTCCCTACCCTAAACCCTAAACCTAACCGATAGTGTCTAAAAGCATGTAATAAAAATGCAATTACTGAAGCAACCACGTCATTTTATGGTGCATCTATGACACTTTTGGCTTGCGTGTCGTACTTCTCTGGACTTGTACCTCATTCTTTCATTTGAACTTCATCGCATGTTAGAAAATGTAGTTGGTTATGTAATGCAAACATTTAAATTTATCACCTTACAAGTCATGCGAAATAGTAAAAGTGTTTTGATGTCACGAGATAGCGTAGTGTGAGGAACAGGGTGAAAAGTAAACGTTATATAACTGATAATATGCTGTTTCACTCATGATTTGTGTGAAAATAAATAAAATACATTGTCCTTGTAACGCCTCTAGTGTTAATTTTACAAGGAAACTGCTGTGATACATAACTATGAGCCACAAAAAATAATTTAGTAAAAATGTAGGTATTGTAACGTAATTCTATGAGACTAGGTTGGTTCAAAAGCATTATTTTTGCAATTTCATTTGGTGGCAAAAGTGGTGCAGAAATTAACTGTAAAAGCTTCAAAACACATCTGTAGTTTTCAGTGCTCTAAAAAAAGATATATATGGCAGCGAAATTGAATTGACAGAATTACTTTCAGTATTTTTTGCTTTTAAGTGTTATTGCGAGTGAAATCTCTAATATGACAATATAACTGTAACATTTAAGATAAAACCATAAACTCTAGCAGCTAGTCAGAACTTTTTAACGCTGTAATTTTCACAAAGGAATTTCTGGGTGAATTAGCAACTCCAATAACAGAAAATCCAAAACTGAGTTGAGGAAAATGAGTTGTAAATTCTTCAACAGTGAGGATATTTAGGGTTTTGTCTATAGTTAAGCAATCAATCATTTGTTTAAAGCAGATATTTGCTTTGGATTGTCCAGCAAAAGTTTTGTGCTTATGTAACACTTCCTCATTTTGAGTTTTTAAAACGTTGGTCAAAATCGTTGCACTCAGCAGCTTGTAGTGTATTGCCACTTTTTGGGACCTTGAAGAGATCTAATAAAAACTCAGAACATAAAAGTGCATTTGGTATTGATAATAAAACAATATGGCTGTTACTTTGTAAAATTGCCAACTGGCTTGACAAGAGTGACACAGAGTTGAAATTGGTAAACAGAAGTGATGCACAGGAAATGAGTACTTAGGACATAAACATGACATTCCCATTGTTTTCACCCCTGCAAATCCAGTTTATGCCAGTCTCAGATTTTATGATGTGGTACTGTGACTAAGTGTTTCTGGCTTGTTAAATACAATAGGTGTGTGAAAGGATGTGCTTACCTGGCTGTGAAGTGAACTCTGTAATAGTTGTGTTGCATCATCAGATATCACTTAACAAGATCGTAGCCTGAATTTCTTGTAGGCAGTTGTCTCGTGGGAGTGTGAAAGGGTGTGCGAAAGTATGGTACTTGGGGGAAAAGAGGATTACAATTTAATGTTACTATGGAATTTTTAAATGCTACTGTTTTTCCATTTAGCTATTAAAACTTCAAGTCCTGATTTCAGTTATTATGATTTTAGTGCATTAATGCCAAAACAACATTTCAAACAAAAAGGCATTTATTTTTTAAAGACAGCACACTTTTCAAGCAAAACATACCACAAAAAGAAGTTTGTTAGGTTTCAAAAGATAAAACAATAGTTCAAAATGTTAGGAATATTCCTGGTTTAATACAAGTTAAGCAATGACAGCTTTTGTTGCATAACAAATGTTTTTGATTTGTCCTTCCTTTAAAGAAATGCAAAAATCGAGGTTACAGTGAGGCACTTACAATGGAAGTGAATGGTGCCAATTTTTGGAGGGTTTAAAGGCAAAAATGTGAAGCTTATTATTATATTAAAGCACTTACATTAGTTCTTCTGTTAAAACTTGTTTTATTTTTAGCTGTAAAGTTGTTTAAATTGTCGTTTTTACAGTCACTTTAGGGTTTTAGGGTTTATGGTGTTACACCGACATGGCAACAAAGTTTTAATATTGGATGTAACTTTACACAGAAAAGGTTAGTAAGTGATTTTATCACACTAAAATCATATTAACACATATTGTTGATGTCTTGTGGCTACACTTTTGAAACAGTGAGTATTTTAACATTTATGGATTGGCCCCATTCACTTCCACTGTAAGTGCCTCACTGTAACCCAGATTTTTGCTATTTTTGAAGAAAATGAGGGACGAGTTGAAATACGTTTTTGTGGTAATCAAAATTATGCCACAAATTCTGTAGATTGAGTTTAACTTGTATTGCACCTGCAATGTTCCTTTTAGGCCGCTTAGTATTTGGTTGTCAAACGTTAGTGGAAAATGTTCATAGTTAATATGCTGAACTCCACCTCTGCTTAGACACCTCTGTGAACGTGAGCGGAACTGACTTCATACATCCACTAAAATAAGTTAGTTTTAAAAAAACGTTTAGTATCATTAGTTTGCATATGTCATGATATTTTGTTGCTAGTGTGAATTAAGTGTCCAAAAACATTTTGGAACCACCATGAAAATTGTTTGCTGACTGCATGATGCTACCTCTCAGCACAGGATATTATTGGTGTTTCCACTTCCAAATATGGTCTTCCTTCAAGTTTGCGTGCTTGTAAAAGAAAGTTGCACAAGTCAAGGGATGTTGAACAACAGCCACATCACAACAGCTTATACTCATAAGGCTTTTAGATTTAAAGAGTCATTGCATTTATTTATGAAAACAGAAGTTTTAATCTATGCCAAGAATATGGCACCTCTTGCTATATTTTTCAGAAGTGGAAACACATATGTGGTATGCATAGTTGGAAAAATTATTGACAGATTCTTGTCAAAGTCAAACCTTCTCTTTTGACACAACGATTCTACTTTTATTTTTACAGTTTCTGTCTGCATCTGCTTTGAATATTACACTTAAATGTGTATTGAAGTATTGTAGACATTTTTTTTTTTAATACTATTTTAGACCTACAAAGTATGGTCATATTTTTGCTAATAAAAGTAGGAAAAGTTATTTTACATGCTAATTTGGATGCGTCTTAATGCTCAGATCAATACAGAAGCTCTAAATACAAACTTTGGGAAAGAGCTCTGGTCAAAAACCAAATTCGAAAGAACCATTACTACATTAACCACATTAAGTGGGGGAAAAAACACCAACTGAGCAACTTGGGTTTTTGTGCAACCCATAAAGCCAAATTCCTTGTGAGTGATACTTACTTGCAGGGCTGGGGGTGGGGGAGGGGATAACGGGATTATGTATTTAAAATACTAAATATAAGTAACTGTATTCCACTACAGTTACAATTTAAATAGTTGGTAATCATAATACAGTTACATTCAAAATGTATTTTGATTACAGATGAAATTATTTGCCTTTTATTGAAATTTGCTTAATTTAATATTTAGTCAGTTCAGTTGGAAAACATTTATCCATATAATGATGCGATCCGAGGAGCTTTTAAACAGCAGTGAAACACTTTCTTAAGATGTGTTACATTCATACGAGCAGAGGGTGCTTTTACATTATTTAAAAGGTGGATATGACATAATTTAGGAAAAAGTGGTTGTGTACACTCTGTAAGGTTTTGAAGTTCATTTGGAGCAGCAGAAATAGTTAACCTTTACATAAAAGTATAAATTGCCATGTGAACATTTAGCTTTATGCTAAGCTATAATGCTAGTTCTAGCCTTTTTACATGCACATGGTTCCAGCCATGATTACACTTTTTTTTTTAATCAAGAAAATCCATGTTCGATCATACATAAATTTGATCAGAATATGTATTTTAATATAAGTGTATTTTGTCATACTGTCCTGGCAGTATGTTTTTTTCACTTGTTATTAATGTGTTTATAGTCAAAACAAGTAAAACAAAATCTGCCAAAGTATTTAGAATACGTTACTGACCTTGAGTAATCTAACAGAATACATTACAAATTACATTTTACAGCATGTATTCTGTAATCTGTAGTGGAATACATTTTAAAAGTAACCTTCCCAGCCCTGCTTACTTGGCCGATAAATATCAATTTACTTAGTAATGAGATAGAAATATGATGGTATTTTTCTAAACAAATGACATTTAAAAGGAACATAATCTCAATTTAGGAAGTATCAGTGGATCTAAGAATACAAAATTAGAGGTATTTCACGGTGCATGGAAGGATGCGAACTGCCAGACACATCATCGGAGGTGAGCTTCCCTCCCTCCAGGACATATATACCAGGCGGTGTGTGAAAAAAGCTCGGAGGATCATCAGAGACTCCAGCCACCTGAGCCATGGGCTGCTCTCACTGCTACCATCAGGCAGGCGGTATCGCAGCATCAGGACCCGCACCAGCCGACTTCATGACAGCTTCTTCCCCAAGCAATCAGACTTTTGAACTCTTGATCTCTCACGATAAAAATACATCAGCACTGCACTTTATTACTCTTATTATCTCACACGGACTGTCATAAATTATATTCTCTCTTAACAACACACTGCAAACTTACTATCAACCAACAGCCTGAATGTCAATACAGTACAATACAACCTACTGTATATTTTATATATACTATTTTTATTGTATAATGTGTATTCTATATTGTGTGTATTGTATACTGTACATTGTATATTATTATTTGTATATTGTGTTATGTGTAATTATGTGTATATTAGATTTTAAATTGTGTTGTGTAAATCTGATGTTTATTGTAAATTGGTATATGTCACATCTGTCACAGTACCTCAGAAAACAGTGTCTCATAATTCTCCTCACGTGCAACTTCAATCCCTCGCTGTCATAGGTCATGAAGAGCTAACAAAATTATTGAAACATCAAACGCCACAACATGTATGTTAGATCCACTACCAACTAAGCTCTTAAAAGAGGTATTTCCTGTAATCTCAGAACCTCTTCTTAATATTATTAACTCCTCACTATCCTTAGGACATGTCCCAAGAAATGTTAAAATGGCAGTTATCAAACCGCTTATTAAGAAGCCACAACTTGATCCTGGAGAATTGGCTAATTATAGGCCGATTTCAAATCTCCCATTTATGTCGAAAATACTAGAAAAGGTAGTGTCCTCCCAACTATGTTAATTTCTTCAGAGAAATAGTATATATGAACAATTTCAGTCAGGATTTAGGCCCCATCACAGTACAGAGACTACACTTATCAGAGTTACAAATGACTTGCTCTTATCATCTGATCACGGCTGCATTTCACTTCTAGTGCTTTTCGATCTTATTGCTGCCTTCGACACGATAGATCATGACATTCTCTTGAATAGGCTGGAGAATTATGTTGGGATTAGTGGACTTGCATTAGCATTGTTCAGGTCCTATTTAGCAGACCGCTACCACTTTGTATGTGTAAATGGGGAACTGTCAAATCAAACAAAAGTTAAGTATGGAGTGCCACAGGGATCAGTTTTAGGGCCTCTGCCTTTCTCCTTGTATATGCTTCCCCTGGGAGATATTATCAAGAATTGTGGAATAAGTTTCCACTGTTATGCTGATGATACCCAACTTTATATTTCTTCAAAACCTGATGAAATTTCACAATTCTCCAAATTAGCAGAGTGTATCAATGAAATCAAAGATTAGATGGCCAGAAATTTCCTCCTACTCAATTTCGACATAACAGAGGCACTAATTATTGGACCAAAAACCTCTAAAAACAAGCTGCTAAAATATAATTTGACTCTCGATGGATGTACTGTTACATCGTCTTCAACAACAAAGAACTTAGGGGTTATATTTGATACCAATCTGTCCTTTGAATATCATATTACCAATGTTTGTAGAACAGCATTCTTCCACCTCATAAATAATGCTAAGTTACGACACAAGCTCACTGTTGCTGAAAAACGAATTCATGCATTCATGACCTCAAGACTAAATTATTGTAATGCATTACTGGGAGGATGTCCTGCAAGTTCAATAAATAAACTTCAATTGGTTCAAAATGCAGCTGCCAGAGTGCTGACTACAAGTAATATGATCATATTAGCCCCATTTTATCATCGTTACATTGGCTACCTGTTAAATTTCATATTAATTTAAAAATTCTGTTAACTACATACAAAGCTTTGAATGGTCTAGCTCCACAGTACTTAAGTGACCTTCTACCACACTATATTCAATCATGTTCATTACGATCACAAAATTCTGGCATGTTAATAGTTCCTAGAATATCAAAATCCACAAAAGGAGGAAGATCCTTTTCATATTTAGCTCCTAAACTATGGAATAGTCTCCCTAACACTGTTTGAGATGCGGACACACTCACTCAGTTTAAGTCTAGAATAAAGACTCATCTATTTAGCCAGGCATATACCTAATTTTTCCTTCAATTCACAATTAGGCTGCTTTAGTTAGGTCTGCCGGAACCAGAAACATTTATCATGCTCTATAACTCTGCAATAAATTGAATGGCATCTATGCTAATATTATTCTATTTGTACCCCCGTCTCAACCTCGGGACTCCTATCCTGAGGTCACCAGAACCGGCTGGATCCAGCTCCGATCCTGCTTCGTGCTGCACTTCACTGCTATGTGTTTCTGAGTGATGACGACTAAATGCAGCCAGTGCCAGCCAGACATCACTTCAGTCTATTACGATGGACTTCAGAGGATGAACTGATGCCAACTCCAACCATAAGACATGGGATACTTCATATGCCATTGCCTGAACCTTGGACTTAAGATGGACCCCACCCAACCTCACTGAAATTACCGGCCTGTTGAACTGCGATGCACCTCACTGATCTGTGCCTGCATCACCTCGGTTTAATGATGGACTACACTCTTATAATGGAATACACAGACTATCAATTAATTGCCAACAAAACCCTTCATCAGTCAACTAACAAAGGACAATGCATCTATGTGAACTTCTGCAGTTAATCCAGGATGGACTTCAAAGACATTAGTCATTAATCTTACATTTCATACTAAATCTTTGTTTAAACACTGACCCTTAACACTTACTTAGTGTAATAATTTTAAACCATGACTTGCACTATACATAATTAAGTAATACTGGCATTATATTCATGATGTTAGCCAGAGGGGAACTGGCCCCCACATTGAGTCTGGTTTCTCCCAAGGTTATTTTTCTCCATTAACCAACATTTTATGGAATTTTGTGTTCCTTGCCACAGTCGCCTTCGGCTTGCTCACTAGGGTTCTAAATACAATTATTATTTAATTACATATTTTTAAACACAGTTCACAATCCTATTTTATCAAACTACACAATGATGACTCTAAGACATTATAGATATTACGGTTTCATTTTCTGTTAAGGCATGATCATCTGTAAAGCTGATTGAAACAATGTGTGTTGTGAAAGGCGCTATACAAATAAAAATGAATTGACTAAAAATGTCTGTCATTGTACTATATAACAAAATATGAAACCAAGTGAAGTGGCATTTGCAAACAACTGATGCTAGAGCTTTTCTCATCGCATTTTTGCAATTACTTTTAACCAACTGGTATCAATGCAACAAGCAGGGTAAATAAAAGAAAAGAAACAATAATTTTAGTACTGGTTCGTGTTTATTTCTTATGAAACAGTTGATATCTAGAGCAATGGCTCGTGTACAATACAGAGAAGATTTGAAACTACCAAAAATGGCTGGTCAGAAGTAAAGTCTATATGAATCCCTGGTAACATCTATGTTTGTACCTGAAGAACTGATATCTGCCAGCAACTGTTCTGAGTTTTTTCAGAAATTACATATTCATTTAATGTAATCTCTAACCTATTCAAAAATTCCAATATTTTTTTTATGATAAATAGAGTAAAACAAAAAAGAGATTTTTTTTTTAATATACATTCATTAATTGGTTCCATATAAATTGACTTTTACAACAGAATAAACAGTACAACTTATTTCAACAACAGAAAAAAAATATTTACTTGGGCTCACACAGTGTGTTCTTGGAGTAAATTTTAATGTAAGCTAATTAATTATAATAACAGCAACAGAAATGTGCACTAACTGAAATGTATGTAACTGCTTAAAGGAATATTCCGGGTTCAATAAAAGTTAAGCTCAATCAACAGCATTTGTGGCATAATGTGGATTACCACAAAAAAAATCTAAACTCGTCCCTCCTTTATAAAAAAAAAAATAAAAAAATATCAAGGTTACAGTGAGACACTTACAATGGAAGTGAATGGGGCCAATTTGTGGAGGGATTAACCCTTTAAGCTCGGATGGGCCCACTAACGAGAAAAACAAATTGTCAAAATATTAATATAAAATATTAACCGTCTTGACCAAAACAAAATAGGTATCATTTGAAAGCTTAGAAGCTCTACTTTCCAGTGCATGCAGGCATTATGACCAAAGCTGAAAAAGTGCTTTGAAATTTCCAGACAAATCAGAAGTGATCGTTTTTATAAACTGCACTGTACATTTTATTGCAATCAGTAAAAACATCAAACTCATCAAATAGCCATGTGTCATGTGTTGTTGGAAAGCTCTCAAAGAGTAGAAAACAACCAGCCTGTTTGTTTGCTAGACAAAAATCTGCGAGCAATAGCGAAGTATATTTCTTAGACAATTATGTTGTTGCTTATATGCCGCGTTTTTGCTTACAACTTCACGAAAAATAAGAACATAAAATATCACATATCATTTCATATAGGTGTTTATCTTTTAAACAAGCACACACACAAGGTAATCTAATTCACAGATCATTAAATAATCCACATGAAGCACGAAATTACAAATGGCCACCAGGAGATGGCACCAAGTAAATGACACAGACTCATTGAGTCAAAAGACACTCATTCTGTGAGATCTCATTACTAAAATCATGTCTGCATGCTGTGCAAACCTTCAGTCATTGTTGTGTTTGCATGTGTAATTAGTTCTTATGTACATTTATAATGGTTTATTCGTTTGGAGAGGCTTTTGGGCACTTGGAGACATTTTTGGACACTAGGATAAATTATTTTTGTAATGCTATAACCTTTGATTGCTTTATCTTATCGATACAAAATTTTTCTCAGTTACAATTAACATGATTGGGAACAAAATAAAAGATTATTTACACCCAGAGATATATAATGTCAAATCAGAAAATTAAAGAGTACATTTTTGGCTTAAGTTTGTTTGTGAATTTTCAGCAGTTTCTTAGGATGTGAGAATTATTATTATTATTATTTTTTAAAGTTTTCTTTACAATGATACCAGACACTTGACCCTCATTTGTTTTTTGTATAAGCCTTTAATTTTGGGTATGCCATTGAAACAGGAAATCTTTAAAAACACCTTCAGAGCTTAAAGGGTTAAAGGCAGAAATGTGAAGCTTATAATTTTATAAAAGCACTTACATTAATTCTTCTGCTAAAATTGTGTTTAAATAATTGTTTTACAGTCGTTTCAGCAGTTACACCATCATGGATATCAGATCTTCTGTAACTTTACAAAGAAAAGGTTAGTAAGCTGATAACACGCACATTGTTTACACTTTGTGGCTATACTTTTCAAACAGTGAGTATTTTAATGTTTACGGATCACTTCCATTAAGTGCTTTGTACTTGTATATTTGTATATTTTATTAATAAAAAGGAGGGTGAGTCGATATTTATTTTTGCCACAAATGCTGTCAGTGGAGCTTAACTTGTATTGAGCCCATAATATTAGTTAAAAAACAACATTACATGACTCTCTGAGTCAGGCAACAATAGAACAGAAAAGGGAATTTCTTGATTAGAAACATTTCCTTACAAATATCACACCTTTCTTTGCACCAAGAAACCCAAAGTAGGCTGGAATGTCATTTAAAAGCTCAAATAAGCTACTAAGAATGTTTAAACTCAGAATTTCCAAGCATTCTTGCATCTCGGATAAGCAAATGGAACAGTTAGAGGATATGTTTGAACAAAATACCCTGTAATGGCAAAAAAAAAGCTGTAGAGTTGCTTCCAGGCTCTTCAAGAAATAGGTTAGAGATTAATTACCCATCTAGGCAATCTTAAAAATATGATACAACCTTAAATAGAGGGATTTTCAGTATTGCTAAAATGTATTTTCCAGTCTACATCAATGGAATGGTCTGTCAGCAATGGTATGGAAAAAGTTTGCGATGTTTTACGCTTACACTGTTAGCTAGATTGCTACAGTCATGCATTAGGTATCTAGTCACCTAATATTATTGAAATGTTTCTCAAATAGTGAATCAAAATGCATGCATGCTGTAAATATTGTGACAAGGAAGCATTGTTGTTTTGGACGTACCGCATGGCATAGAGAATTACGAATAGTGGTGTACATATCAAGTGTGCAAATGTCAATGCCCTCGCATCTGTCTCGCAAAACTGGACGGGTTTGGACTGCACTCAGAAATCTATCGAGTTTTAGATCAACAATACAATGTCTCTACAATAAACTTGAAACCTAAACCTAACTGATAATATCATAAAAGCAAATGTGAGATGAAAAACAATTGCTGAAGCAACCTCGTGATTTTGTGCTGCTTCAATGACACTTTCGGCTCAAGTTTCGACTCAAGTGCTCTTAAGGACTCGTACCTCTATCCTTTACATCGCAAGTGCAATGCTCTATCAGTTGAGCTAATGCGCTGTTTTACACGTAATTTGAGTGAAAGAGAATAGAAGTTGTTGTTTTAGTGCCTTGTGTTAAGTTCACTAGAAAACTGCCACAATATACAACGAGCCATGGAAAAACTCCTTTTTGCAAAAATGTAGGTATAGTAACATTTATATAGTAATGTAAGATTCTATGAGACAAGGTTGCAGCAATAAGCATGATGTCACTTTCAAAATTATGCTTTTGGGAGTTTTGAGATTTGATGCAGGTACAAAACATTAAGGCATGGGTCTTTAAAAAGTAATGATTATCTATGGGACCATTGTAGACATTTCCAAAAGTAAGGGGGACATGTCCCCTCCCCAGTAAATGAATGCTACGCCCCTTCATCTAAAACATATGTGATAACACTTCAAGATGTCCCTAGATTATATATATATATATACACAGGTGCATCTCAATAAATTAGAATGTCGTGGAAAAGTTCATTTATTTCAGTAATTCAACTCAAATTGTGAAACTCGTGTATTAAATAAATTCAATGCACACAGACTGAAGTAGTTTAAGTCTTTGGTTCTTTTAATTGTGATGATTTTGGCTCACATTTAACAAAAACCCACCAATTCACTATCTCAAAAAATTAGAATACATCATAAGACCAATAAAAAAAACATTTTTAGTGAATTGTTAGCCTTCTGGAAAGTATGTTCATTTACTGTATATGTACTCAATACTTGGTAGAGGCTCCTTTTGCTTTAATTACTGCCTCAATTCGGCGTGGCATGGAGGTGATCAGTTTGTGGCACTGCTGAGGTGGTATGGAAGCCCAGGTTTCTTTGACAGTGGCCTTCAGCTCATCTGCATTTTTTGGTCTCTTGTTTCTCATTTTCCTCTTGACAATACCCCATAGATTCTCTATGGGGTTCAGGTCTGGTGAGTTTGCTGGCCAGTCAAGCACACCAACACCATCGTCATTTAACCAACTTTTGGTGCTTTTGGCAGTGTGGGCAGGTGCCAAATCCTGCTGGAAAATGAAAGCATCTTTAAAAAGCTGGTCAGCAGAAGGAAGCTTGAAGTGCTCCAAAATTTCTTGGTAAACGGGTGCAGTGACTTTGGTTTTCAAAAAACACAATGGACCAACACCAGCAGATGACATTGCACCCCAAATCATCACAGACTGTGGAAACTTAACACTGGACTTCAAGCAACTTGGGCTATGAGCTTCTCCACCCTTCCTCCAGACTCTAGGACCTTGGTTTCCAAATGAAATACAAAACTTGCTCTCATCTGAAAACAGGACTTTGGACCACTGGGCAACAGTCCAGTTCTTCTTCTCCTTAGCCCAGGTAAGACGCCTCTGACGTTGTCTGTGGTTCAGGAGTGGCTTAACAAGAGGAATACGACAACTGTAGCCAAATTCCTTGACATGTCTGTGTGTGGTGGCTCTTGATGCCTTGACCCCAGCCTCAGTCCATTCCTTGTGAAGTTCACCCAAATTCTTGAATCGATTTTGCTGGACAATCATAAGGCTGCGGTTCTCTCGGTTGGTTGTGCATCTTTTTCTTCAACACTTTTTCCTTCCACTCAACTTTCTGTTAACATGCTTGGATACAGCACTTTGTGAACAGCCAGCTTCTTTGGCAATGAATGTTTGTGGCTTACCCTCCTTGTGAAGGATGTCAATGATTGTCTTCTGGACAACTGTCACATCAACAGTCTTCCCCATGATTGTGTAGCCTAGTGAACCAAACTGAGAGACCATTTTGAAGGCTCAGGAAACCTTTGCAGGTGTTTTGAGTTGATTAGCTGATTGGCATGTCACCATATTCTAATTTTTTGAGATAGTGAATTGGTGGGTTTTTGTTAAATGTGAGCCAAAATCATCACAATTAAAAGAACCAAAGACTTAAACTACTTCAGTCTGTGTGCATTGAATTTATTTAATACACGAGTTTCACAATTTGAGTTGAATTACTGAAATAAATGAACTTTTCCACGACATCCTAATTTATTGAGATGCACCTGTATATATAAAGAGGTTTCGTCAAAGACACTTACAATGGAAGTGAATTGGGCCAGTCCATAAACAGACTGATCTCACTCCATAAACACTAAAATACTCACTGTTTCTAAAGTAAAGCCACAAGATGTAAATATTATAAATGTTGACAGGATTTTAATGTGATTAAATCCCTTTCAGGGTTTACCAGCATTACGTCATCATGGCAAATAAGTTGTTACATTGGATATAACCTTACACTGATGAGGTTAGTGAGCGATTTATCATACTAACATCATGTTAACATGTATAATGTTTACGTCTTGTGAATATACTTTTAATATAGTGTGTATTTTAGTGTTTATGAACTGGCCCCATTCACTCCATTGCTAAGGTAACAATGATTTTTGCATTTCTTAATTATATTTTAAATAAATGAGGGACGAGGTGAAATTATTATTGCTGATAATCAACACTATGCCACAAATGCTGCCGATTGAGCTTAACTTGTATTGAACTTGTCATTATTTACCCAAAGAACTGCTGTTACATGAAAACAAAATCAATAATAAAAGATAATATGATTTTCGTTTTTACGTGATTTTTTTTTTTTAACTATTTCTATAAGTATTTTCAGGATGCTCTCTTCTTCTGCTATATCTCTCTCACTCTGAATTTTGGCACATTAGGGCTTTACAAATATGGAAGCATTAATACTGCCTCTATAATACAGCAGGGATGGTTAATTGGCACACCATCATTTCATTTAGAGGGAAATTGCAAACGTACACACCTTAAAGAAACAACTGAATTTAAAAGAAATGCTCAAGAGGAAGTGACATCTGAGGGAATGACTAATTAAATACAATAGTAAGAACAGTTCCCATGTGACCAGCATTACATGTTCTGAACATAATTTTCCCCCCATCTGGCTCAATCGCTGCAATACAGGAGTAAAATAATAATTTAAAGCGATTAGTTCACTCAAAAATAAAAATTCTGTCATTACTTACTCAACATGCTGTTCCAGACCCATATGACTTTCTTTCTTAAGTGGAACACAAAAGGAGATGTTCTCAGTCACCATTCACTTCCATTGCATTTTTTTCTCTCCATACAATAAAGTGAATGGTGACTAAAGCCCTAAAATGTCTTTTTGTGTCCCATGCAAGACTGGAACAACATAAAGGCAAGTAAATGATAGAATTTGTATTTTTGGGTGAACTATCCCTTTAAGACGACAAAAACAAATCAGCTGTCATAATAAAATCCTTGTGAGTTCTGGAGAAAGTTCAGCTAGAAGGTCAAAAAGCTCCTCTCTGGCTGTGAGGCTCCTCGTCTGAGCTAGATTCCTGATTCTTGCTCGCACCTGCAGATCCCAAAAATGAAATGATCCATAAGAAATAATGATTAATTCTTCTGTGTTAACATATTCTGACATCATTCAGTGGACTGTGTCCAAAATTAACAGACAGACTGTAGTGAAATATTTTTAAATAGTTTGAGAAATCCATTTAATTTTACAAATATCTATGAATTGTACTGATTCACTGGAACAAACATCATTATGAGTAGAGGCACAGTCAAAAGTCACATAAAGTTTAGAAATACAAGTCAGAAGGGGGGTGGGGTGTCACATAATGATTAAAAAAAAGTCTGATAAAAATAGGGATGCAGCAGTTGTTTTGTGGCTTATGTCGATCATTTTTTAATTTTAATTTATGGACAATAATGCCTGAATAATATTTTACCTGCTTTTATGCAAACAATCTTAACAGAATGTCCCAGGTTCAATAGATACCTTAAGTCCAGATAAGCTTAAATGGCAGCATTTGTGGCATAATGTTGATCACTAAAAAAATTCTAATTTCAACTCGTCCCTTGTTTATTTTTAAAAAAGCAATTACAAAGCAAAGGCAATTACAATGGAAGTGAATGGGGCCAGTTCATAAAAATTTAAATACACACTGTTTCAAAAGTATAGCCACGAGACGTAAACGTTATATGTGTTAACATGATTTTAGTGTGATAAAATCAGGGATTTAATGGTTTTATAGCATCAAGAAGATTAAAGGGTTTACTGCTGTTATGTCGTCATGGCAAAAAGTTATAATACCGGATATTACTTCACACAGAAAAGTTAGTAAGTGATATTATCAACACGTATAATGTTTACATCTTGTGGCAATCCTCGGAAACAGTGAATATTTTAATGTTTATGGACTGGCCCCATTCACTTCCATTGTAAGTGCCTCACTGTAACCGTGTTTTTTCTTTTAATAAACTTAATATTTTTTGTATTAAATCAACATTATGCCACAAATGCTGTCAATTGAGCTCAACTTGTATTGAGTCCAGAATATTCCTTTAACTGTCCTAAAAATATGCTTCATTTTGTAAATGTAATATATACAGTAGACATATATAAGAGCTGTCAAAATAAACGCGGACCTCTTATCGCTATTTGTATGTACAAAGCAAGACTTGTGACAGAAAGTAAGTACTTTGCGGCCTCTGTAAGGCACACTTTAACTACCACAGAAGCACGTCAAGTCTTAACTATAACGAAATCGCAGAATGAGACGTTGTCTGCAACGTTTTTCAGGTTGGCATTGACGCCCTAATGCGAATCATAAACGCAGCTTTGATTGCTATAACAAAGCGGATAGCCACAGTCTACCGGTAGATTAATATTGTGGAGGATGAGAGTTTAAGAGATTTAATGCCCATTGCAATGAAAATGCAACCTGTGGGGAAACTAGTTCTTTCAATTAGTCAAACTCCCACTTAAGACTTTAGGAAACGTTTAATGTTACTTGAATTGGTGCTATTTTAGTGCATTTCTATCTTTATACTGTCATCATTATATTGTTACAAATTTTGTTTTGTTTTCTTTCCTAAAAAAGGAAATAAATACATTTTGATAAGAAGTGTATATAGAGTCAAATTGCAGCACTTTCATAATCTGCGGTTAATCACGATTAACTATGAAAAAATATGCGATTAATCGAGAAAATATGTATTTATTTTTTAGGTTACATTTTACCCATATACACTATATTGCCAAAAGTATTCGCTCATCTGCCTTTAGACGCATATGAACTTAAGTGACATCCCATTCTTAATCCATAGGGTTTAATATGACGTCAGCCCACCCTTTGCAGCTATAACAGCTTCAACTCTTCTGGGAAGGCTTTCCACAAGGTTTAGGAGTGTGTTTATGGGAATTTTTGACCATTCTTCCAGAAGCGCATTTGTGAGGTCAGACACTGATGTTGGACCAGAAGGCCTGGCTCGCAGTCTTCGCTCTAATTCATCCCAAAGGTGCTCTATCGGGTTGAGGTCAGGACTCTGTGCAGGCCAGTCAAGTTCTTCCAGCATCCGCTGACCCCGCTCTGTCGTTTTACGTGGCCTACCACTTCGTGGCTGAGTTGCTGTCATTCCCAATCGCTTCCACTTTGTTATAATACCACTGACAGTTGACTGTGGAATATTTAGTAGCGAGGACATTTCACGACTGGACTTGTTGCACAGGTGGCATCCTATCACAGTACCACGCTGGAATTCACTGAGCTCCTGAGAGCGGCCCATTCTTTCACAAATGTTTGTAGAAGCAGTCTGCATGCCTAGGTGCTTCATTTTATACACCTGTGGCCATGGAAGTGATTGGAACACCTGAATTCAATTATTTGGATGGGTGAGCGAATACTTTTGGCAATATAGTGTATGTTCTTGAAGGGTTTTGTGAGAATCACCCGTATCCTGTTCGAATTGTGCTGAGTATTACTGTCTTAAAAAAAAAGATTTTTGATAAATACAAACATGGTCGTAGATATCGTGCATCTCTAAAGAAAATTGGGACCCACTTTATATTAGTTGTATTTAACTACTATGTACATAAACATTTGATCAAATGTACATATGTGTTGTCACATTGTATTTAGATTTAAAAAACTGCATTTATAGTTACACTGTTAAACTTACCTCTAACATTAAACCTAACCCTACCCCAAACCATACCCTAATCTAAACCCTAACCCCAACCCTAAACCTACCCGTACCTCAACCTCAGTAGCCGCAAATGTGAATTTTGCAGAACAGCATGTAGTTACACAATAAATACATTGTATTTTATTGTATATAAAGACACCTATTATAAAGTGGGACTGAACATTTTACTATATTAATATTTAAGGACATCCTAAAGTGTCTTTAGATTTACTGTTTATATATTGGCCATTTTATTAGTTACCAAACATTTTCTACCAGTTTGGTACAGTAAAGTGACAGAAAATGACTTACCTGGACATTTAAATCCTGTCTGAGAGTTTAATGTGGAGGTACCAACAGACAGAATTAATACAGAACAGGGTTTCTTTGCAAAACGGTGGCAGTAAAAAGTAAACAATAAGCTCATGACAGTAATGCAATCATAACCGCTTTTCCGCCCTGTGATGTCTCAACATGCTGGTGGAGTTTTTATGCATGTTTCAAGCTTAACATATCATGCGCAGAACTGCTCTTGCATTTACCTCATGCAAAGAACACTAACAGTAGTTGTCAATTGCATCAAAGAATGAAAAGTGTAGCTGAAACTCTAATGGAGATAAAAAGAGGGGGAAAATAAAGGGAGGGAGAGAAAAGACAAAGAGAAAACAGTCTTAGTTCAGCGTAAGACAGGGATGAATACAGAAGCCGGACACATTTCCTGCTCTCGCTTATAGAACACATAGTTTCACAGACGTTCCCATATGACCTGTTCTTGCATGTTTCGATTTCACAACATTCCATAGCTAGCCCATTAAATGAAAACATGAAAAGAAAAACAAACAGAAAATCAAAGCACACCTTATGTACTCGCTTACATGCGCATTTACTGGAATGTTCATGCTACATTTTCTTTGTACCTTGTGTAGTGTTTTTTTCATTCAGGAGTTTTGTTTGACTGTTGGGTAGGATTTTTATTTCAGGGGCCTCGGGACTCTGTGCCACCCGGGAGGCCAACAAGGCGTTGAGGTACTGCAAACGGGTCACCTGTGGGACATGGTAAAGAAATTTTAACAGAAAAGCAAAGACGAACTCTACTAAAGGTCACAAACTTAGACTGTGTCCCAGCCAAGGTCAAGTATTTTTTCAGACTTAACTGAAATCAAAATGTTGTACTAAGTGAAATAAATCACAGCCAATCAGAACATATTAGATGTTTAATATACAACTAGGTGGAGCTCTAATCTTTCAGGTCTTTATTGAACACATCCCATTAAACATTCTAGCATCTTTATTGGGTTAATGTCTGGGCTCTGACTGGGTCACTCCAAAAGGTGGATTTACTTCAATGTTTAGGCTCCTGTTGCATCACTCAACTTATACTGAGCTTCAGCTGGCACACAGCTACCCTGACATTATCCTTTAGGATATCTTGATAAACTTTGGAATTCATTTTTCTCTTGATGATGGCAAGCGGTCCAGGTCCCGATGCAGCAAAGCAGCCCCAAATCATGATGCTCCCTCCACCGTACTTCACTGTTGGGATGATGTTTTCATGTTGGTATGTGGTGCCCTTTTTACGCCATACGTAGTGCTGCATGTTCTTTCCAAACAATTCAACCTTAGTTTCATCAGTCCACAAAATATTTTCCCAGTAGCTTTGTGGAGTGTCAAAGTGGTCTTTGGCAAACTTCAGATGCGCAGTAATGTTTTTGTTGGAAAGCAGCGGCTTCCTTCGTGGTGTCCTGCCATGGACATCATGCCTGTTTAATGTTTTCCATATAGTAAACTCATGAACAGAGCTGTTACCCAGTTCCAATGATTCCTTCAATGGTTCTTTTTTTTACCTCATTGAGCATTCTGCGGTGTGCCCTTTGAATCATCTAGCTGGACGGCCACTTCTAGGGAGAGTAGCCACAGTACTAAATCGTCTTTATAGACAATTTGTCTATCTGTGGACAGATGAATATCTAAGCTCTCCAAGATAACTTTGTAACCCTTTTCAGCTTCATTCAAAGCAACAATTCTTGATCACAGGTCTTCTGAGATCTCTTTTTTAGCAAGGCATGGTCCACTTCAGCAAATGCTTCTTGTGAATAGCAAGAGTGCCAAGTCAAATTAGCTCAAACCCAGACCTCTAATCTTGTTTCAATACTTAAATGCCAGGTTTGCCAACTCCTGGCTCTAATTAGCTTTTGTTGACGTCATTAGCCTAGGGGTTCACATAATTTTTCCAAACTACACTGTGAATGTTTGAATGATGCAATCAATATGTACAAGAACAATACAATTATTTGTGTGTTATTAGATAAAACAGATTGTGTTTTTTTCATTACTGTAACTTAGATGATTAAACCAGACTTTAAGACAAATTTATACATAAATGCAGGTAATTCCAAAGGGTTGACACCGTATTTTGTTTTATCATACTTTGTTTCTATGAAAAATACTACTGGGTGTGTTCAAATGGGCAAGTGTTCCAGGGGTATATTTTCATTGATTTGTTTGATGTATTTAAAGCTTTAAGTGTTTAAGCTTAAAGTACCCAATTCAAGTGATTTTAATAGGTGAGCATGTAAGTAAAAGTAAGAATAAATTAAAAATGACTAAATAAACAATTTAACTTAAAAAAATGTTACTTTAGCCAAAAGGGGAGTAGTTTGCATCCCAAATGAGTCAATGATGTCACCCTTTTTTTTTTTTCACTGGATCTATTGAAAAATGCAATTCAGAGAAAACAGTTACTTGAATACACCTCTTCTATAATAAACACGTTTTTATTTTCTGAGTTCGAAGTCATTTTGATATTTCTTCTGGGTGGTGCAACCATCTAGAGATAAATAAGTCTCATTAAAAGCAGAAACTATTTTATAACAATTAAATAAAATCAGCAGTGACACAATTTTGTTTTAAAATATTATTAAAATCAAAGTCATGTGGTGTAAACAACATGCAGGTAACCATTCTGTTGTCACATGACAAAAAACATAAAACATAGAGGGACCCCTTCAGACCCTCATGACTGTGTGTGAAGTTTAAAGAAATATCAGATATTTTCACATTTTTATGAAAAATGTGTTCAAGTCAAATGGAGTAACCCTAAGAAATAATCAAGATGACTCAAACACTCATAATATTTGTCAAGGACCCAAATCTGGATGTGTATGTATTTCAACAGTCAGACTGTGGATAAAACCAAGAATATCCACAAACTAAGAATGTGTGAGTAAGATGAAAGCACTTCCTGTTGGGTTCGCTTACCTTGATGAACTGTAGGTCTGTGAGGGCTCTGACTGTGTAGTCGGGACAGTAGCTGGACGGGCTGGTGGCATCTGCGAGTTCAAAGGGGTCTCTGGGGGACTGACGCTGTGTTGAGACTGGAGACTGGTGGACTGATCATACAAATAAAACATTACAGTCAATATACAAGGATATACACTGCAAAGCATAATTGCAGCAATGACACCTGTGCTTTAATCAGGTGTGATGCAATAAAACAACAAACGATAAATCTTATCTCTTCCACAGATGTTTATCTGAGTTGTTTGCCTAACCAGCCGCTACCACACCAAGCGATCCACAGCAAGACATTCAGCTCTCACAGTTTTTGGTTTTGTGATGGATGATCTGATTATTGAATATAGAGTTGATCTGTGATTCTCATAAAGTCATGTATTGCCACAACAAACCTGAGGAGGGAGCTGTGAGTGCTGAGACGCCATAATAGGTGAAAGCACCGTTCTCAAACTTTAAACCCTCTTTCCCAATCTCCACCTCCACACGGCCCTACACGCACACACACACACACACACACACACAAACAAACAAACAAACAAACAAACAAACATTTAACTGAAACACTGTGTGTAAATCTCAGGAAAACTTTCAAGAAATGCCTGGGTCATATTTCCCCCCAAAATAAAAAATAAGAAATTGATTTTAATTATAAATAAATTAATTTTAAAATGTAACATTTGTTTTTATTTCAAAACATATATCATCAAAATATATGTATTATTATTTATATGTATATTTTATATATTCATGCAAAATATTGATAATGTTTTACTAAATAAATATACATACAATTGATTTTTTTATATTAAAATAATAATATTAATGATTACATTTTGATCATGTGTATACATTACATTTAATATTTATACATTATAATATATATTTTAATATAATATTATACCATCTATATTTTTTTATATAATTTTACACTATTTATTATTGTTTATATGTATATTTATATATTCATGCAAAATATTGGTAATATTTGTATATTATATAAATAGACAACTTATAAATAAATAAACAATTCCATATGTACACATCATAATTTATATATATATATATATATATATATATATATATATATATATATATATATATATATATATACTGTACTATTATATATACTATTATAATAATGTTTGTGTATTTATATATATATATATATATATATATATATATATATATACATACACACACACACACACAAGTAACATTTGTATAATATTAATACAATATATCATAATATTATACTAATATGTATATTTATATATTCGTGCAAAATACTGGTAATATTTGTATATTATATAAATATACATAACTAATAAATAAAATAAAATTTTCATATGTATACATACAAATATTTATAATACACAAATTTTTTATTCTATATATTCTAATATATTATACTGTACTATTATATATACTACTATAATAATGTTTGTGTATATATATATACACACACACACACACACACACACACACACACACACGCACATTATATATAATATAAATATATATGTAACATAACATTTGTATAATATTAATACAATATATCATAATTTTATACTATAATATAATATATATACTGTATATATACATATATATATATATATATATATACACACCGATCAGCCACAACATTAAAACCCCCTGCTTAAAATAGTGTAGTTCCCTCTTGTGCCACAAAAACAGCACCAACCCGCATCTCAGAATAGCATTCAACCACAATTGTACAGAGTGGTTATCTGAGTTACCGTAGACTTTGTCAGTTCTAACCAGTTTGGCCATTTTCTGTTGACCTCTCTCATCAACAAGGCATTTCCATCCACAGAACTGCCGCTCACTGAATGTTTTTTGTTTTTGGCATCATTCTGAGTAAATTCTAGAGACTGTTGTGTGTGAAAATCCCAGGAGATCAGCAGTTACAGAAATACTCAAACCAGCCCATCTGGCACCAACAATCATCCATGCGATTATCTAATCAGCCAATCGTGTGGCAGCAGGGCATAACATCACGCAGATATGGGTCAGGAGCTTAAGATAATGTTCACATCAACCATCAGAATGGGGAAAAAATGTGATCTCATTGATCTGGAGCGTGGCATGATTGTTGGTGCCAGATGGGCTGGTTTGAAAAGAGTATTATTATATTTTATTTTCTTTTTTTCTTTTGATTTCGGGATGAAAAATGACCCGCACATTTCTTCTTGACATTCACCCTTGTACTACAAAACATAAGGGCCATGGTCAAATTGAGCCTTTCTAGTTATAAGAATAATCTAGATTATTGTAATGCATTACTGGCAGGATGTCCTGCAGGTTCTATAAATAAACTTCAGTTAGTTCAAAATGCAGCAGCATATGGGAGCCACGCTGACTAGAACCAAGAAATATGATCATATCAGCCCAATCTTAGCCTGTGCCAGCCAGATATAACTTCAGTCTACTACGATGGACTTCACAGAAGATTAACTAATGCCAGCGCCAACCATCAGATATGGGATACTTCACTGGACACTGCCTGAAACTTGGATTTAAAATGGACTCCACCGGAAATTAATCTGCCACAAGATTACAGTCGAACTGCAGTGCACCTTACTGACCTCTGGATGGACTACACTCTTAAAATGGAATACATACTGTAGATTATAAATTAATTGCAGCCTTAATCAGCCAAATAACAATAGACAATGCATCTATTTGCACTTCCGCAGTTAATTAAGAATGTACATTCTAAGACTTTAGTCATTAATCTTACAGTTAATACAAAATCTTTTTGTTTAAACATTGGCCCCTAACACTTACTTAGTTTAATAATTGTAAATCTTGACTTGTACTACACATTAATAACTAATATTGGCATTATATTCATGTTGTTTCGCCAGAGGGGAACTAACCCCCACAGTGAGCCTGTTTTCCCACAAGGTTATTTTTCTCCTTTAACCAACATCTTATGGAGTTTTGTGTTCCTTTCAACAGTTGCCTTATGCTTGCTCACTAGGGTATAATATAATTATTTTCTATTATTTATTTTAAGGCACAATTTATAATCATGTCTTTCTTTGCTTTCTTTTTTTAAACCGCACTATTATGACTCGAAGGCATTACTATATTACAGGTTTTTCTGTTGAAGCATAATTTCTGTAAAGTTGCCTTGAAATGATGTGTTGTGAAAAGCGCTATACAAATATAAATGACTTGACTTAATCATCATCATCATAACCATCATTAAACTTTTACTTATATAGTACCTTTAAAAACCAGTGCTTAAAAAGCACTTTACAGGAAGCACATATGTCCATGAATACATTTACATACACACGTTCTTGTACCTGGAGCAGCAGAATGAAATAGTCCACAGGGTGGTTCCGTGTGTAGAGGTAGTGATCAGGACTAAGTCGGTTTCCTGGGTCAAACCTCACTTCTTGGTTGACACTCGGGTGCCGCAGCAAATGAAATAAAACTCTCTCCGACACACGCTGCGGGCAGAAATGTTCCACCTCTGCAATAAAGAGAAGAGGGGTGTGGTAGTTAATGGTGTATGAACAGACACTAATTGATCCCGAAATGTCCTTTATGAGTTGATGCTTGTTGCAGAGAAAAAGTTTTTCTTTATGGTTTGCTTTCTTCACCCAAACGTAAAAGTAGATCCAAAAAGTGAATTAGAAAATAGATAGTTCTGAGTCTAAAATCTGACTGGATGAGCCTAATATTTAAAAGCTGTGCATAACTAGAACAAACTATATTGACAAATTACAATGTTGAAATTTTAAGATTTGACTATTTCAATCTTGCGATAATAATATCGCAATTTTTTTAATAACGAATGTGATTTTGGCCATTTTTCCCTTATTTTTTCACAATTCAGATGGGAACATTTTGTCTTTACAAAGGTAAACAATATAGATATTGCACATGCTCATATCGTGATTTTATTGTGATTGCAATTCATTTGCACAGCCCCATGATTTTTCGAGGCCTGGGAAATGTACCATGACCGTTGACCGCTTAACCATGTTAAAATCGCGGTAACACACATCCTCTCACGGCTCAATGCTTTATTTTGAAGCAGACCTCTGGACAGGAAGCGGTGGGTGGCCAGCAGCAGCTGAGGCGAGGTGCGTATCTTCGGCTCGCCCTCTGGTGTTTTAAATATGGAGAACTCCTCATGCACACTGCGGGGCTCCAGGGGGATCTCCAGTGGGGCTGTTGGACGTTTCACCTTCATGTCCACTGTGGAATAAGACAAAAATACATTTTAATTCAATTAAAATAAATTATGCAAAATCGCATTTCCAAAACACATCATTCAGCTACTCACTGTAACCATCAGACTCGTCCAGGATCTCAGATTTGATGATCTCCTCAATAACGTCCTCCAGCGTGACCAGCCCGAGAACCTCATAAAACGGATCTCCTTCTCCTTCATTATTCACCTTCTGAACGATAGCCAGGTGGGAGTTTCCTAAGGAGAAACACAGTCAGAGAACACATGATGTAATATACAAAATGCATTTAGAAAACTTTAGAATATGGTTTTGAGATTGAGAAGAGGTCAAGGAGTGATATGGGAGCCATGAAACTAGCTAGCATGGCTCTGTGGGATGTGAGAACAAATGATTTGGTCATAGTTTTATTGTAAAATAATCACATATTTGTATAATATTATTAGGAATAATTAATTATACAGCATTCATTATACAAAAATATTTGACCACAGAATGCCATTATTAACCAATCAGAATCTAGTATTTTAGAGAGCCATGTAATAATAAACACTGTTATCAGAACCGTTTTGTACATAAAGTACGGGTAATTTTGAGTAGAAAATGAACTTCAGACTTCACAAAACAAGAAGTTACCAAACGTAACAACAACATAAAACAACTGTGTAAATAAAGTTGCAAACATTGAAACCATGCAAGCTCATTAATTATTCAAGGTGCATGCTGGTAACACCTGCATCGAAAAGTTAAGTAAAATTGACTTATTTTATTCAATTGTTAACTTTACTCAAATTAGCGAATATATATGAGACGCTTTTCTAAGAACTGATACATGATGACGCACTGTAAAGATAACAAACAATCACGAATAATATTAATTTATAATCTAGAGCAATCATTTAAAAAATGTTTAAATTGAGTACAAATATAGAATTTACTTAATATTTTCAAGTTCACATTTTAAATAATTCAATGTATAAAGTACTTAATCTTTTCTGCTATATTTACTTCACAATATTTCAGTGTATATATGAAAATGTAGAAAGAATAAAAAATCAAATAAAAATGAGCCCTGATGTTATCTGCTTCCATTAGACCGATACCGATAAAAGTTTTGCACATGAAAATATAATAAATTACAATATATATACACAGTATATATATATATATATATATATATATATATATATATATATATATATATATATATATATATAAAACTAAATAAAAACCCTGATATTATCTGCTTCCATTAGACCGATACCTGCTGATAAATGGCAAAATATTGGCCGATACTGATTTGGTCAACGATATATAATGAATCACTACATTGTAGGCATCTTTTTAGGCCTTTACATGCCTTTTTTGAATTCCTCCAGCATTGCATCCAGCTTGGTGTCATTAAAAACAAAATGCAGTGGATGATTGTAAAACTTTGTGATGGTGGTCATGGGGGTGCGATCTTCTGGATCAACCAATGCCAGGTCTTTCACATAGAGGATTTCCACAATATTGGACCTTTCCTCATCATACACAGGAACCCGAGTATATCCGCTCTGCATGATCTCTGACATAGTGCTGAAGTCCAGCACGGCCGTGGAGGGCAGCATGAAACAATCTTTCAAGGGTGTCAAGATATCCTCCACAGTTTTGGTCCTGAGAGCCCCCTTGCTGAACTCCACCTTGACAAACTCATTATAAGGATCATTCACACTAGTCCGAATCATTTCCATGGTTTTTTCACGGATGCCACAGGTGCTCACATCACGGCGCAGGACCAAGTCTAAAATGAGCCCAAGAGGACAACTAAGCGGACACGTCAAAATGAGACAGATCTGGGCCAGCCATATCAAACCTGGTGCCATTTGGAAACCATAGCCAGAACATATTATATGAGGTACCAACTCTGCAAGAACAAATATTAGGAAGCCACTAGTGAACACTGCAGGTAAGATGGACCCATATAGACGGTACAACAGCACACCAAGCACCGAATTCCCCAATGCACAAATGAACAACAGCGAGCAAACCAGAACATTTCCTCGCCTCCTAATGGGCTTGAGGCGCTTGGCTGCCCGCTTTTCGTCTTCTGAACCACAGCTGTGCAGAACATACAGCTCCAATGGATCCATCCACAGCAAACTCAGATTCAAGCATCTGACCACACTGCAAATCAAAACCAGCACCACAACAACCAAAACCAGACCCCAAAGTGGAATGTAATCGAATGGCACATCCGGGTCCTTTATAAGCAACTTGTCCGACCCAAACGTCACCCATGCCTGGCCCTTTAAGACACACACACGATGGAATACTGACGCTGCATCCTTATTCTCAGATTGGGATGATGCATTCTCGGTTCGGACCTCTATGAGTCCGTTATTCTCCTCGTCCGACCCGTACTGTCCAAGAACCTTGAACGCAGCGGCCCTGCGGAGGTCCTCCTGCGCGCACGGGTCACTCGAACCATCTCCAGCAGCGGCGAACGCGACCCACGACCAGCTCTCATTGACCAGATAGGACCCAAATAATCTGAGCTTGAAAGTGGACCCGTGCGGAGCTACGATGACCCGTTCGCGCATGTACACCCGCTCGCTGGCGTCCTCCAGGCGCAGCCCGAAAACCTGCGGTTCTTCCGGGCTGCAGGTTCCGAACCCGCACAAGAGTGAGATGATCAACGGGAGACGCAGCTCCGCCAAGCTGACCACCATATTGGAACAGGGCAGCCTGGCTTTATGAATCATGTGACGTTGATGTTGTGCTGTAGCTACCCTCCTACTTTTTCACTTGTTTTCATAGAAAACAGCGAGGAAAACTGGCTCGGTCCGGCCGCCATTTTGGCTCCGATATTATTAAGAAACATGCTCGTACGTGCCCTCTAGCTTCAGAGCCGCAATGAAAGCAGTTTCATGTTTATACGTACGCAATGTCCTCTCAAATATAGACCAATGGCAGTACAGCAGGCTTGTGTTTGACCAATCGAAGAACGGGCTGGTTTGTAAACCACGCCTACAACGGCGTGATAAACATCTTCTCAAGGCTGTTTGGAAAACAAACACCTTTATCTGGCTAAGAAAGACTGAATTGCAGTTTATATATATATATATATATATATATATATATATATATATATATATATATATATATATATAGAGCGAATTTATTAGTTAAAAACTGGCCAATGTTTTAGACCTGGCAAAATAGTTTTACCATTGTGAATAGTTTGTGACTAGTTTATAACGCGTTTATAAACAGGTTCCCATTGGAATAAAAGAATGAATCAGAACACAGACTGAGCAAAAGAGGCATTTTAATTGAGAAATATGTCTCTTTGAGTTACCATTTACCATCCTCATCAGAATTCAAACAGCATAATTATAAAATACTATGTACACATTGCTTTAAATAGGACCAACAAAGTTAATGGAAGGTGCAGTACATTTGCATTTTCCCTTATAAGACGAGCGACTTAAAAAAGAAAAGAAAAATGTATTAAAATCCCAACAGTGATGGTTTTTAAAAGTTAAAAGAAACCACTCATCATACCTCATCCATTCACAAAACAAAACAATTTTCAGAGGAAGAAATTATTAGAGAATTCAAAAGCTACCATGCCAATCAATTGCACTAGCAAACATGACTTTTTGTAACGGAAGACGAGTGCATTCCCATTCATTTTGTAGTGTAAAGCAAACCATTCAAATGGCTTAATTTGCTATGCAAGGCCCTGAACAGTTCAAAAGGTCAATTTAAAGGTCATGACCCCAAAAAGTAAATTATGCACAGTGGAAAATGCAACCATTTCCTGAAAACACACATTCAGAAACTTTAACCTTCACCGTCATCTAATTATCAAACTCTAGAAACACACAAGTCAAAACTTCTCTCCCATATCCTTTGGTGAAACAACTATGAACATTAAAAGCAGATTACTGAACTGAATTCAAAAGCTCAGCATCAGGCTCAAAGGAATTTCATTAGTTACAAGCGACAAAAGCATCCCCCACCAAATAAACCAAACGCACAAACAGTATCCCTGTGCAAGAATGTGTCACAGAGGAATTAAATGGACAAATCAAAGTGCAAAATGCTTTGGCCGATGTGTTGACTGACAAATTTTATTTCATGTAGTGTGGCAACTTTGGTCATTATACATCCTACACTGCTGTACAGAGTTTGAGCTCATAACACCCATGTTTTGGTATTAGTTAAACTAAAAACTAGTTAAATTTCACATACAAGAAATGACAATTGAGGTAAAATGCAACTCAAGTTCTCTCTCTGTGCAACAGTACATTGAACATGTTTAAAAAAAAAAAGAAACAAAACCCCTAACTACTTATTGCATTAGATAAAATCTCTCAAAGGCAACAAAACAGATATAAATAACTCATAAATCACCATACAAACTTCGAACAGTCCATTTCTTTTCAAGAAGCAAAACTGATAAATAACAATAACAACAATCCAATGCTGTTCTTCCAACCTACCATTGAGTAATCCATTTAAATACTTTATACTCTATAACTTGGACATCTCAGTGGGGTTTTTATACAATTACTGAAATAAAACAACACTTTTAACACTGTACCCTCTATGCATGCACTTACAGTGTGAATACCTTCTCTTGTAGAAAATCTATCACACTGACACTGTATACCAAGGAACGAGGCTTTAGATTAACTAACTCATGATTGGTTCATTTCTAAAGGTATAATTCATCCAAAAATGAAAATTCTGTCATTATTTATTCATCCTCATGTTGCTCTAAACCTATATGACTTACTTTCTTTTTTTGGTACACAAAGAGAGACATTTTCAAAATATGTTCTGCTCATTGATGTCATACAATGACAGGAGATGGTGACCACCTCTTCAAGTTTCAAAATGACCCAAAAGAATAATTCGGAGGTCTAATAAATGATTAAATGCGACTCATGCCTTGTTCTAAAGGCATACGATAAGATTTGTTGAGAACCAAACCAAAATCTAATGTATTATTTGGTGAAAATATTCAGGAACCGTTGCTCTCCTGTGCACGTGCGTTCATGAGAGTGCATGAGAGCAGCAGTTCATGCTGCCATTCAAGTGAGAAACTGCTTTGTTGTTGCTACAACCGCACCACTAGATATATTCATGAGAGAGAACACAACACAAATGCACAAAAACCATAGAACTGAACATACAAAACATGATCCATCAAACCCTTTGAGAAAAACAAAGAAAAAGTGGGTGAATCTCACAAAACCTGTCAAGAACATGTCTGGGTCGTATTTCCCCACAAAATAAAAATACATAAAATAAATACAATAAAATGATAAACTATAATAAACAGTTATTTGTAATATAATAATTGTAAAATAATAATTATTATAATAATTTTTTGGACCATTGTGAATTTATTTTCATAATTATATTTCCTCTCAATTTTTAATTTTTAATTTTCACATTACAGTAATATCTCAATTGTAAAGTATTTATTCATCATGGCAGTATGTTAGTATATATTGCCTTACAACATTTTTTTAAATTAAAATCAGCATAAATTATTTTGTTACATTATTATTATTATTATTATTATTATTATTATTTTGTAATACAATAAAGTGTTGTATTAAAATGATGATAATATAATGGGAATCATCGCTGACCATGGGAATTTGAAACCAACTCAAAAGTAAAATGTCCAAACACATTACAGATTGGTGGGAAATATGACCTTGACTTTTTTCTTTTTTGTGTATGTGTGTGTGTGATTTACTTGGAAGAATTATAATTATGTCCAAAGAGAATAAATAAAATATAAGCATACAAAATGTTGACTGTAGATATAGATCCAATACATATTTAGACAAAAATAAATACATTCAATCTTTTGAATATTTATTTAAATAATTTATATATTATATATTGTATTTCATATCAAAAAGTCTGTAGTTTGGTATTTTGCAAAGGTCAATGCTCAATACTTCTTTGCTACAAATAGCTCACATTTTTTGTATATACATTGACCATAAAGTTCTCCAAACCTTTTCCGCGTCAGCAAATTTCACGTCTCCAAACTAAATTTACAAAGAGGTTTCCTTCACGTTTGTCACGTAGAGCAACAATTTCATCACATAAAGCTACATCCTGTAGCGCAGTACACCAAATAAACTTGGCTTGATGCTTTCATCTTCAAAAGAAAGCTTTCATATAATCATATAGAACTACAATATACAGCAGGCAATCTAGATCAGAACTTTCTCTTTGAAAGGAATATAGTTTGTGCTAAAAGGTTAGTTCCACACAAACGTTACCAAGTCCATGGATTTCCCATGGTAATAATAGCTTATGAACTGAGCCTCAGAGTTCTCAAAGACCCCAAACTAAACACAACAGCATACAACATATGCCTCAGGGTCAGAGACATTATATAAGTGCATATCTTACAATAATTGTGTTATATACCAATTAAATTTTGTATAATGCCATTAAAATGACCTGGTTTTGCAAAGGGCACTGCTATTTGTCGCATACCAAGTACACACTTCACCAAAAGTTTTGGGAGAGGAGTGTCTACGTGAATATATGTCTAAATGACTATCATGCAATAGCAGACAAACAGGTCTGGATGAAAACAGTCACCACAACTTATCATGAACACCTTGACCTCCGGCTGAACCCGCAGCCCCTAAAACCGAAAACATCGTACCTCTTGAACAGTTAGACTAAAAATGAAAAATCTGTCATTATTTACTCACCCTCGTGTCCTAGCAAAAGGCTTTTTTCTTCAGTGGAACGCTAAAGGGGAATTTTTGAAGAGTATTATGGCCACTTTTTTTCTCCATATAATGAAAGTGCATGGGAACTAAGGTTGTCAAGCTCCTAAATGACAAAAAAGCCACTGACCCTTAAAGTAGTCCATATGGCTTGTGCACTATATTCCAAGCCTCTTGAAGCCATAAGACAGTTTTGTATGATTAAAGGATGTTGTTATTCACTGAAAATCTTGCCCTCTTGCACTCAAATCAAATATGGAACCATAGCGTCAGGTTTGACATCAATGTTTGGTCATGAGCAGTGTTGGATAACTTACTTAAAAATAGTAACCCACTACAAATGACTAATTATTTATCTAAAATTGAAATCAGATTACTTTACTAATTACTTCATTGAAAAGTAATCACATTACTAATTAAGTTACATTCTAAAACATTTTTACACTCAACAAATTCAAAATTATGTCTATATTTCTTGTTCATTGTTATACACAAGTCATACACACGGCACCTCACATTTTTCCTTTAGAATGACTCGTTACGGGGCCATAATTCATGTATTCTACATAAATAATATATTAGAAATAAGCATAACCCTACTGTACTTAAAAGTAATTAATTGAATTTAAAGTCAGTAACTGTAATCTGATTACAAGTATTTATGTAATTAGATGTAATGCATTACACTATTTTTTTTTTTTTTACTAAAAATTTATTACAGTAACTAATTACTTTGTAATTTGATTACACCAACACTGGTCACAAGAGACACAAAAAAAGACTTTTGATGTCATTGATGTCAAACCTGATGCGATGAATCTAACAGCACCATATCTGATTTAAAATCTACAGCGGAGGGCAAGATTTCAGTTAAATTCTGGTCTGTTCATCACACAACGCTATCATGTGGCTTCAGAAGACTTTGAATATAGCGGACAAGTCATATGGACTACTTTTATGATATTTTTATAGTTCTTTTGGAGCTTGAAGGCATCAGTCCCCATTCACTTTCAATATATGGAAAAGATTTTCCAGGATATTCTTGAAAAATTTACTTTTTTGTGTTTCACAGACACATGAGGGTGAGTAAAATAATGTCAGAATTTTCAGTTTTGGGTGAACTATTTCTTTAAAACACGCATTATCGTTTCACAAAACGATTACAAGAATCGGAAGCACAGTACACATCCTGTTGGGTGTTTTTAAGTTTTTTTTAGCTTAGTATCTAGCTGGAACTGACATGAAGGAAGGGTCCCTGCCAGCAGTTCAACAAGTTCAATTTTATCCGTGTTTGTGTATTGGTGTGTATGTGATTGCATTTGGTCAACTCTGGAGCTCTGTGTGACAGGGCTCCAGATTAGTTTCGTCATATGGTACTCTCAGTGTGTGAGATCGTGTGGAGGTTAGCGTTTGGATGCACATGAGTGTTGGGGAGTGACGTCGGGCTGCTGTTGCCGTGGGGATAAAGAGGTTTTGGGTGAATTTGAGGGTTCGGGCTGGAATTAGAGTTGACACTGGTGTTCAGGTGTGACTGATTCTGATGGTGGGTGTGGCGGCGTTTGGGGAGGCTGTTCTTGTCGTTGAGCAGTAAGGTGGTCTCATCGGGGCCATTCTCTTTAAGTGCCGGTGGCGCTGTGGTGTAGTTTATGATGGTGGTGTTGGGTGGAGTTGGAGGTGGTAGGGGGGCAGGATCCAGTCGCATATGGCTGCTCTCAGGGGACTGGGGGGTGCTGTCCAGCTTGGACGCCAGAAGTCCGTTTTGGTACTGTGAGCGTGTGACCTAAAAAAGAGAAATGCATACAGATAACACATGGACACCTGTCCAAGCTGAAGGCACAAAAGACTCGGGTACACTTCATTTTTCCGGGGTGCCCATCTGTCACATGGTTGAGCACTTTAGCCTTTCAAAGTATGCTCTTTTAACCACTATCCTGGAAACGTTCGACAGAGGCGCACTACGATACTTTTTTTAGTAGAGTGAACTAGAGGTAGACCTATATATCGGTTTCACAGATTAAATCGGTGCCGATAGTCATTTTGTGAAACTATCAGTTATCGGCAAAAATTTATCATGATAGTTGCCGATAGTTTTATTTTATGCCTCCATGTTCCTTAATTTTCATCATTGACAATACTCATCCATATTTGTATCCTCACTTCGAAGCATTTTTTGTTATTTTGATTAGATAATCAAGTACCTAAATTGAAGCAAGGACGTGGAATATAAAATGTGACTATATGGAAACGTGCCCCGTCAGCACACACATCTTGTCTCGAACTTCATATCTTGGTATCTGGTAAAGTATACATATACACAAAATATACACCTTCATCTGGTGAATATATAGGCTAATTTGGTTAATATTAAAAATAGAGCACTGTAAGGGAGTCAAGACTCCACCATTTCAAAATAAGAGTCCCCGGTGTGTTTCGGGCTTGTTTATAGTAAAACATTCCACACTATGCAACGAATCTTAATTTTTTCTGATAAATATTGGGATTTTGTTTGAACAATAAACTACATCTGGGATTTAATTTTCTGGGACTCTTGTAGCCTTGTGTTTGTGCCTGTCATAGTAAGGAACTACAAATTAAATTATAAATGTTTTTTTTTTTTTAACAAATCATTCTTTAAATCTATCGGCCGATTAATCGGTTATAGGCCTTTTTCACCACCTTAGTTATCTTTATAGGCAAAATCCACAATCGGTCGACCTCTAGAGTGAATGACAAGCACATGTGCAGACGATGCACGTGTCTAGAACACGTACTGAGCTGAAGACTAAATCTGCGTCACACACATTGTATAAATATATGATATAATACAATTTAATGATAGCAAATGAGATCTAATCAAAATAGCTGAAATTAAATGAGAAAGGGGGAGTTACCACTTCATTTCGGCCATGCAGTCATGGTTGTATGCCAGTAGTTTTTAAATTGCAAATATTGGCCAATTAATGGGTCTGTTTGAGATTTTTGACTATTAGCAATGTTGATATGGAGATTTATTTGAACTGTTTTGTTAACTTACCTTTACAAACTGTAGGTCAGTGAGGGCCCGCACATTAAAATCAGGGACGTACTGTGCAGATGGGCTGTTACTGAGCTGACTGTTACTTCCGCTGATAGATACAGACTCAACTCTCTCAGTACAGCTCAGAGACACTGAGCGATTCAATCCGCTCACATGTGACAGCGAGCGAAACTCTGGAATTCACAGTAAAACTATGTCAGTTCATGCCGAGACACGCTTGCTTACGCACACACACCAGCCCACACACTTACACAAACAGTTACTCCTCTATCTAAACAGGGTCATACACTAGACTTATTACATACACATTATGTTTCTAAATAAAGCAAATTATAATTACTATAGACTTACCCAGGAGTTTTCAAACTTTTCAAAGCCAAGGGCCCCATAATATGATGATCCCCTTGCAAGGACCCCCAGCTATTTATTTGAAGTGTAAGCAGGAAAAATGGGCAAGCGTAAGGATCTGAGCGACTTTGACAAAGGCCAAATTGTGATGGCTAGACGACTGGGTCATAGCATCTCCAAAACGGCAGGTCTTGCGGGGTGTTCCCGATATGCAGTGGTTAGTACCTACAAAAAGTGGTCCAAGGAAAAACAACCGGTGAACCGGCGAAGGCTAGCCCGTCTGGTCCGATGTCACAGAAGAGCTACTGTAGCACAAATTGCTGAAAAACTTAATGCTGGCCATGATAGAAAGGTGTCAGAACACACAGTGCATCGCAGCTTGCTGTGTATGGGGTTGCGTAGCTGCAGACCGGTCAGGGTGCCCATGCTGACCCCTGTCCACCGCTGAAAGCGCCTACAATGGGCATGTGAGTGTCAGAACTGGACCATGGAGCAATGGATGAATGTGGCCTGGTCTGATAAATCACGTTTTCTTTTAGATCACGTGGACGGCCGGGTGCGTGTGCATCGTTTACCTGGGAAAAGATGGCAGCAGTATGCACTATGGGAAGAAGGCAGGCCGGTGGAGGCAGTGTGATGCTGTGGGCAATGTTTTGCTGGGAAACCTTAGGTCCTGGCATTCATGTGGTTGTTACTTTGACATGTACCACCTACTGAAAGATTGTTGCAGACCACATACAGCCCTTCATGGCAACGGTATTCCCTGATGTCAGTGGCCTCTTTCAGCAGGATAATGTGCCCTGCCACACTGCAAAAATTGTTCAGGAATGGAGGAACATGACAAAGAGTTCAAGGTGTTGACCTGGCCTCCAAATTCTCCAAATCTCAATCCAATTGAGCATCTATGGGATGTGCTGGACCAACGAGTCCGATCTATGGAGGCCCCATCTCACAACTTACAGGACTTAAAGGATCTGCTGCTAATGTCTTGGTGCCAGATACCACAGGACAATTTAAGAGGTCTTGTGGAGTCCACGCCTCGACGGGTCAAAGCTGTTTTGGCAGCACAAGGGGGACCTATATGATATTAGGCAGGGGGTTTTAATGTTGTGGCTGATCGGTGTATATATATATATATATATATATATATATATATGTAGATTTGTTTTATTACTGTTCCAATCTACATTATGGCTTTTAATATTAAAAAAAAATAAGAATAAGCATAAAATAAATCAATCTCATGACGACCAGTCTATAGAAAGCAGAATGAAACAGTAATAATGTCACATTTGGAACTTTGAACATTTTTAAAACAATTTAAGCACTTTTTCTTCTCTGAAATTTTTCACTGACCCCCTAGCAACCCCATTGGGGGTCCCTGGACACGAGTTTGAAAACCCCAGGACAAACCTAAACCATAACCCTAATAGAAAGTTTTATATTTTAGATTTATAAAACATATAAATATAACTTTTTTCTTATGCATTTTAAAAAAATCAAGGGTGTCCCAAAATTTAGCTAACTTGTGGGGACTATCAAAGTTTGTACACACACACACACACTGAATTAAACAAAACATCAATGAAATGCATTCACACACATAATATACAAATGTTGAAATAAAAACCAACACTCATCTGGGAAAAGAATTCAGACACCATCCACAACATTGAAATAAAACCAATGAGACAGGGAAAGAAACAACGATAAACAAAACAATCACATTTGAATGGAAAGATGATTGCAAATGATTGGATGGTCATTATGGACTTCAAAAGCTTGCATGTGTGTATGATTTAAAATTAGTTGCAGAGACAGAAAACAGTATAGTATTCTACTGTATAAGTATGTAACAAAAACTAAAATATCTACACATACCTATGGACATGAAACCTCTAAAACATAAAAATGTCACCTAATTCAGGGATCAGTGTTCTGAATGTAATTTTAGTACTCTAGCGCAATCTAGAGGTGTAGTTGCAAACTACCTGCTGTACTGTCAGAGACTTCTAACACATTTTACTGCAACGACAACAGATACAAATGAATGCTGACTGATACAAGTAAATGGAGCACAAACATTTCACTTGATCCCATTGAAAAACATCAGAAGCTCATGGTAACTGATTCAAGAACAGGCGATTTCCCTTATCTTCTATATTTGTAAGCATAGGTAAGTTAGTCCTGCCTTAAAGTGATAGTTTGAAAATTCTCTCATCATTTACTCACCCTCATGCCATCCCAGATGTGTATGACTTACTTTCTTCTGCTGAACACAAACAAATATTTTAAGAATATTTTTGCTCTGTTGGTCCACACAATGCAAGTAAATGGTGGCCAGAACTCTGAAGCTCCAAAAAGAACATACAGAAAGCATAAAAGTAATCCATACGACTCCAGTGATTTAATCAATATCTTCTGAAGTGATATTATAGGTGTGGATGAGAAACAGATCAATATTTAAGTCCTTTTGTACTATAATTCTCCACTTTCACTTCCACATTCTTCTTCTTTTGCTTTTGGCGATTTGCATTATTCATGCATATCGCCACCTACTGGGCAGGAAGGATAATTTATAGTAAAAAAAGGACTTAATTATTGATCTGTTTCTCACCCACACTTATATCACTTCTGAAGACATGGATTAAACCACTGGAGTCATATAGATTACTTTTATGCTGCCTTTATGTGCTATTTTGAGCTTCAAAGTTCTGGCCACCAATTACTTGCATTGTATGGACCTACAGAGCTGAGATATTCTTTTAAAAATCTTAGTTTGTGTTGAGCAGAAGTAAGAAAGTCATACATCTGGGATGGAAAGAGGATGAGTAAATGATGAGAGAATTAACATTTTTGGTTGAACTACTTCATTAAGTTGAATGTTCATGGCAAACAGCGCTCTATAACGTGTTCCTTTTATAATAAACAACAGCTTTGTTGATTACAATGGGATCATTCTAGTTTTGTCACATTGTTTCATTCACTCTCAATGTAGATGGATGCAACTCTCTTAAAAATGTTCCTGGAATTGCCAGTTCTGAAAGAACTTAGGAGAGGTCTTGCTGACTAAACCAATCATCACAGCAATATCACAGAATTTGGATATCACAAGATTGCCTTAGTATCCAACTATATTAGTATACATTAAACTCCTACCAAGAGAGTCAGACTGCTCACATTTAAAGTGCTGCAAGCTATTATTTTGGAATACAGCGCATAAAATGTCCACACCTGACAGGAATCACTGAAATAGGTGTCCTGAGAAATCACACCTGTCTCTCTAAACATAAAAAAAAGAATACCAATACCAATCAGTGTTAGCCAATCAGAAAATGTAAGAGGCAGCTCTCTGCCAGTGGTGCGAGTTTGGGAGGGTGAGTGTTTGGGAAACTTGTGTGGTCATTTTTGCAATTCTGTTTTGTGTAGCAATAGCACTGAAATCAATTCAATTAAAGTAAAATAAAGTTTCATTTAAATGTGACTGTGGACACATTGGTTGACAGGTCTCCTACAGAGATACATACGAACTGCGATTGGTCCCCTATGGCATTCAGTCATCCGACGCCTCATCATGACATCACAAACAGATCTTAATGAAGCAGACAGATACTCAAGGCAGAAGCAGAGCATATTGGCTGGTACAGTCCAATACTAAGGCAACTCAGAAGATTTCAGGGTCGTGTGAATGTTGTGTTCAGTTGCACGAGGTCAGGCATGATGGAAAGGTCATGATGCGGGAAGCAGGGTAAGTGTGCTAGGGGTTAAAGAGGAGGAGCTCGCTGAAGATAGAGCTCATGAAGTCAATGCCACAGCCACATAGTCCAGGAAGCTTTCATTTTACTCCATTATATCTTTATCATGCTGGTCCAAAGGGTAAAGCTGTATGTATTACTCAAATACAGTGATCAAAATCTCCATACGTACTTGTGCATATAAAAGTACAACCATATGGACAAGATATACAGTTGAAGTCAGAAGTTTACATACACCTTAGCCAAATACATTTAAACTCGGTTTTTCACAATTCCTGACAATTAATTTTAGAAAACATTCCCTGTCTTAGGTCAGTTAGGATAACTACTTTATTTTAAGAATGTGAAATGTCAGAATAATAGTAGAGATAATAATATATTTCAGCTTTTATTTCTTTCATCACATTCCCAGTGGGTCAGAAGCTTACATACACTTTGTTAGTATTTGGTAGCATTGCCTTTAAATTGCTTAACTTGGGTCAAACGTTTTGGGTAGCCTTCCAAAAGCTTCTCACAATAAGTTGCTGGAATTTTGGCCCATTCCTCCAGACAGAACTGGTGTAACTGGAGTCAGGTTTGTAGGCCTCCTTTCTCGCACATGCTTTTTCAGTTCTGCCCACAAATTTTTTATCGTATTGAGGTCAGGACTTTGTGATGGCCACTCCAATACCTTGACTTTGTTGTCCTTAAGCCATTTTGCCACAACTCTGGAGGTATGCTTGGGGTCGTTGTCCATTTGGAAGACCCATTTGTGACCGAGCTTTAACTTGAGATGTTGCTTCAATATATCCACATAATTTTCCTTCCTCATGATGCCACCCACACAACATGATGCTGCCACCTCCATGCTTCACGGTTGGGATGGTGTTCTTCGGCTTGCAAGCCTCACCCTTTTTCCTCCAAACATAACAATGGTCATTATGGTCAAACAGTTCAATTATTGTTTCATCAGACCAGAGGACATTTCTTCAAAAAGTAAGATCTTTGTCCCCATGTGCACTTGCAAACTGTAGTCTGGCTTTTTTTATGGCAGTTTTGGAGCAGTGGCTCCTTCCTTGCTGAGCAGCCTTTCAGGTTATGTTGATATAGGACTCGTTTTACTGTGGATATAGATACTTGTCTACCTGTCTCCTCCAGCATCTTCACAAGGTCCTTTGCTGTTGTTCTGGGATTGATTTGCACTTTTCGCACCAAACTACATTCATCTCTAGAGACAGAATGAGTCTCCTTCCTGAGCGGTATGATGGCTGTGTGGTCTTATGGTGTTTATACTTGCGTCCTATTGTTTGTACAGATGAATGTGGTACCTTCAGGCATTTAGAAATTACTCCCAAGGATGAACCAGACTTATGGAGGTCCACAATTTTTTTTCTGAGGTCTTGGCTGATTTCTTTTGATTTTCCCATGATGTCAAGCAAAGAGGCACTGAGGTTGAAGGTAGGCCTTAAAATACATCCACAGGTACACCTCCAATTGACTCCAATTAGCCTATCAGAAGCTAATTGTCTCTTGACATAATTTTCTGGAATTTTCCAAGCTGCTTAAAGGCACAGTTAACTTAGTGTATGTAAAGTTCTGACCCACTGGAATTGTGATGTAGTCAATTAAAAGTGAAACAATCTGTCTGTAAACAACTGTTGAAAAAATTACTCGTGTCATGCACAAAGTGTCCTAAAAGACTTGCCAAAACTATAGTTTGCTAATATGAAACCTGTGGAGTGGTTAAAAAATGAGATTTAATGACTTCAACCTAAGTGTATGTAAACTTCTGACTTCAACTGTATGCGTGTTAATATTAGCACTGGTGTATGGGAGATATGCGGATATAAAAACACACCTTCTAGCTGTTTTTAACACCCTTAGGCAGCATCATTTTCATGTCGGTAGGACCTATGACACCAAAAAATGCTCTCTAGATAGTAGAGCAAGGTATCGATACAGATTTCCCGATTTTATTTGATTCCAAATCACAAACACTTTATTCAGTTCTGATTCATTTAGGTTTATTTCAGTTATAATGTAAATTTGCTTAAATATAAAAGACAATCTCTCTCAGCTAATGCTGTAAATTATACAGGGAACCTTCTAACTTGGTAATAGGGATGCACGATATATCGCCGTTCATATCGTTATCGGCTGATAAATGTGAATTTTAAAGTTATCGGCCCGATAAGACAATCTGTCCGATATATTAAATCCGATAAATTATGGCTTTTTCAAGTACACACTACTCACCATGAGGGTTTTTATTTGTGCCTTCTACATGACGTGACACGTCAGCACGCATCAGACTTTGCTTTAGAAGATCATACTAGATCTGAATAAACACCCCATTTTACTTATCCGTGCCACACATGCATTTTGTTTCTTTATTTTTTTTTGTATGTTAAAGCATATTATCATGTTGATAGTAAGTTTGAGACTTGTTTGCATTCCTTATTGTGGTCTTTTGATGAGTTTGAATTAAGTGCAATGCACTGTATTTATAAAAGTAGCTCACTCATCAAATTAATTACATACTTTAAAAAAAGGTTGGCCATAGGAATGTAAAATGTCTATATTTAACTGGTTCAAAGTAAACTACATTTGGTAAGTGATTATGGGAAATGAAAGATTTAGATGTTTCCTTACTGGTTCCTTGTTTTCTGCATTTGAAGTTGTTTTTAAATAAAAGGGATTATCCACTTTACATGGCTGATTTACATTCAGGCACGCAGAATGTTGATTTATATTCATATTTATCGGCAGATATATCGGCTGTCGGCCTCTAAATAAATTCCATATTGGTGCATCCCTACTTGGTACATTACAAGAATATTAATTAAAAAAAAGTAACAACAGGGCCCAAACTATGTAGGTCAATTACTATTTAACAGATATAACAATCAAAACTGAGGTAAACTTTTACGTAAAAGATCGATCTTGGGATTTTAAAAATCGGAATCAGGACTGTTCAAATTTAGGTTGCGATTAAAGGAATATTCTTGGTTGTGGTATAACGTTGATAACCAAAAAAAATAATTTCGACTCGTCCCTCCTATTCTTTAAAAAAATAAAATATTTAAAAATCGAAGTTAAAATGAGGCACTTACAATGGAAGTGAATGGGGCCAATTTTTGGAGGGTTTAAAGGCAGAAATGTGAAGCTTATAATTTTGTAAAAGCATCCTTAACAATAGTTCTTCTGTTAAAACTCATGTATTTAGTAAAGTTGTTTAAATAGTCATTTTTACGGTAGTTTGAGGGTTTCAGAGGTTACGCCATTAAATTGTCATGGCAACAAAGTTGCAAAATTGGACATAACTTTGCTCAGAAAAGGCTAGCGAGCAATGCTATCACAGTAAAATCATGTTAACACACATATTGTTTGTCTTGTGGCTATACTTTTGAAACAGTGAGCATTTTAACATTTACGGATTGGCCCCCATTCACTTTCCACTGTAAGTGTCTCACTGTAACCCAGATTTTTGCTTTTTTCTAAAGAAAAGGAGGGATGAGTCGAAATAAATTTTTGTGGTAATCAACATTATGCCACAAATGCTGTTGACTGAGCTTAACTTGTATTGAACTCAGAATATTTCTTTAAACAGAAAATCAAAATTTTACCCAGCCCTACTAGATCAGCAGCTCAGGGTTTAAAAGCGTTTAAATCGGCTAAACATTTCTCACTAATCACTAAATGAAAACTAAATTTGCACATTCAAAATGTGAACTTGCTGGACTGTGGTTTATGGCATGTAAAAGGGAAAAATTTGGGTTAAACTAGTTCCTGACCCACACCACCCTCATGTTAGTGCCACCCGGCTCCCCCTACGGCCCCCGGGGTTAGCACCCAACATGCAGGGACTTTACCTGGAAAACGAGAGAACAGAGAAAACCTCTTAAGCGAAAGGCGTCGCGGACGAGGCGACACCACGGTAGGAGAGAGAGGGGGGGTGACAGCTGAGAGAGGGGTGGGGGGAGCCAGAGCAGAGAGACAGAGAAGCTCTTTAAACACGTCACACATCAAAATCCTGCTGAGACAGTTAAAAATCATTTGTCGTTCAGACACTATGGTAAAGTATTTTTCTTAAAGGGGAGGGTTATGTTGTTTGTAGGGCTGCCAAAGTTGTCGTGACAACTTTTGAGGTCAATTAAAGGAGTAGTGCACCCAAAAATTAAATTCTGTAATTATTTACTCACCCTCATGTGGTTCCAAACCCATACGGGTTTTTTTTCTACCCGTGAAATTTTTAAGAGCTCATGTTAATGCAATGACAGTTCATAGTGTACAACATCTGTCAAGCTCCAAAAAAAGCTAGAAATAACACTATAAATAATAGTCCTGTGAAAGCCATACGATAGCTTTATGTGTGAGGAATAGGCCGAATTATGGTCTTTATTCATTAAAAATCTCTGTGAAATCTGTTCCTCACACAAAGTTATCATATGACTTTATTTATTGTTTTGTTTTTTGCACTTTTTACGCTTTTTACGTTCTTGGAGCTGTGTGAAAATTCTTAAATTCCTGTTACATAAATCCAAAAATAATATGGGTTTGGAACAACATGAGGGTGTGTAAATGATTATAGAATTTTAATTTGTGGGTGAACTATCCTTTATGACCTTTAATGTGACATATGTCTTGTATGCAATGTTTCTTAAAGCACACAAAGGCACATTTAGAGACACGCTAAAGCACATAAAGGTGATGTTTGACACACTGACAGACTGCGGCACAGCTGGAGGTGATGGCACACAATCAGACAGCATCATGACACAATCTGACACTCGGCCCGCAGATGTCCTTGCAGTCAAACGTATCCTATTCATTCCTTTATTACATGACAGCACAGACTAAACTTACAGTGACAGATCATGACAAAGAGCTTGAGTCTTTGCTTGGACAAACTCTAAAAAAGGTGCAGCAAATACATCAACAGATATACAAATCATCCTCCCCATAAATCAACCTTAAATAGCGTTTATTACAGAAACTGGTGTATTTATTCATAATTAATGAACAGCAGTTTATAGAGGGACATTTACACTGCAAAAATCATTTTTATAATAATATCAAAACATCTTAAATCTAAACATCCTTAAACAAAACACATTTACTTGAGAAACAGAATAGTGCAAGATAACTATTTCAGAGAATATATCTTGAGGTTTATTTATCTTACCCCATTGGAATTTGTTTTAAGCATAAACCTGATAGATGCATGCATAAAACAAGAAATTAACTTAATTAGCTTAACTTAAAAGAGATATATTCTCCACAAACAAGTCTTCATATCTTTTTCAATTTTGCTTCTCAAGTAAATTTATCTTGTATTTAGGATGTTGAGACACTTTCACTGGTAAACAAGAAAAGAATACAGATTAAGGAAATATATAATTCTTTTAAGTGTAATGCACAGTTTATTTTATAAAAGGACATTCAACTACAGCAAATCACATTATACTGACTTTTTTGTTGTTTTTTGTTGGTATGTTTCACACTCTTTAAAAGAATAGTTTAATGCATAAAGTGCAAGTCAACAGGGTCCAAAACGTTCAAGCTCCAAAAAGGACATAAAGGCAGCATAAAGGTAAAGCGCAAGGAAGTGTAATCGAGCAATTTATGATTGTGCCAAGGAGACTGCAGGTGTCAAGATTTATAGTGAAAAAAGAGTTACATTTTAGTCTATCACCCAAAACCAGTCATATCGCTTCAGAAGACATGGATTAAACCACTTGAGTCGTATGGATTATCTTTATGCTGCATTTATATCCTTTTTGAAGCCCATCGACTTGCATTGTATGGATACAAACATACATCTATTAAAATATCTGTGTTCTACAGAAGAAAGTCATACAACTTTGCAACGACATGAGGGTGAGTAAATGATGATAGAATTATAATTTTGGGGTGAACTATTCCTTTAAACCAATTGGAGAAAGCAAGGGTGAAAAAGACAAGTAAGGTAAAATACTAACCCAGGGATGATGCAGTCAGAGCCATGACTCCATAATAAGAAAAAGGGCCCGTTTCAAACTTCATATTCTCATTTCCTGCCTCCACTTCCACTCGACCCTAAAGGGACAAAGGAGAGTTTGTTAGTTTGTACTTGTCTGTTGTGAAAATCTAGAACTTCGAGGTATGTCAGTGTTACACTGATGCCATTTAATTTGTTCATTAGATGGATGCTCATCATTGTAAACCAACCAGCACACGACAGGGGTGCAAACTATTGGAGGGACACCCCATAGGATTTCCCCCATAGGAAGTAAAAACAAGCACATACTAAACAGCTTTTTTTTCCCTTTTCTCCCCAATTTGGAATGCCCAATTTCCAATACGCTCCAAGTCCTGGTGGTGGCATAGTGACTCAATCCGGGTGGCGGAGGAAGAATCTCAGTTGCCTCCGTGTCTGAGACCATCAATCCGTGCATCTTATCACGTGGTTTGTTGAGCGTGTTACCGCGGAGATGTAGCACGTGTGGAGGCTTCACGCTATTCTCCGCGGCATCCACGCACAACTCACCACATGCTCCACCGAGAGCAAACCACATTATAGTGACCAAGAGGAGGTTAATCTATGTAACTCTACCTTCCCTAGCAACCGGGCCAATTTGGTTGCTTAGGAGACCACTCAGCACACCCTGGATTCGAACTTGCGAATCCAGGGGTGGTAGTCAGCGTCAATACTCGCTGAGCTACCCAGGCCTCCCCTAAACAGCTTTACATTTTCATATTACATAAGGAACATTGTAACAGCGCTTTCAAATAATATTTCAGTGGCCTTAAAAGTGTGCAAACAGAAGAGGTAACCATAGCAACAAAAGACTGCTTGAGCGCTTTCCTTCAGTATTGACAAAACAAGCATAAGGGGATAGTTCACCCAAAAATGAAAATTCTCTCATCATTTTCTCACCCTCATGGCATCTCAGATGTGTATGACTTTCTTTCTTCTGCTGAATACAAATGAAGATTTTAAGAAGAATATTTCAGCTGTGTAGGTCCATACAATGCAAGTGAATGGTGGCCAGAACTTTGAATTCTCAAAAAGCACATAAATGCAGCATACAAGTTATCCATAAGACTCCAGTGGTTAAATCCATATCTTCAGAAGCGATATGATAGGTGTGGCTGAGAAACAGATTTAGTCCTTTTTTATTTTATTTTTTTAAATCTCCACATTTGACCAACCCTGACCAGAAGGTGGCAAAATGCATGAAGACTGCAAATTGCCAAAAAAAAAAAAAAAAAAAAAAAAAACAACAGAAGAAGAATGTGAAAGTGAAAGTGGAGATTTATGGTAAAAAAGGACTTAAATATTGATCTGTTTCTCACCCACACCTAGAATATAAATTCTCAAGATATGGATTTAACTACTGGAGTATGGATTACATTTATGCTGCCTTTATGTGCTTTTTGGAGTGTCAAAGTTCTGGTCACCATTCACTTGCATTGTATGGACCTACAGAGCTGAAATATTCTTTTAAAAATCTTTGTTTGTGTTCAGCAGAAGAAAGTAAGTCATACACATCTGGGATGGCAAGAAGGCGAGTAAATGATGAGTGAATTTTCAGTTTTGGGGGAACTAACCCTTTGATATTATTTATCACTTTATTATATATTTACATATCTCAGAAACTCAGCGGTTTGTATAAAGGTCTTTAAAATGCAGTTGAACGAACCTCAACAGATTGTGATTCGAAAATCCTTTAAAAAACATTGACTCCCCTTGAACATCATCGTATAAATTGCACACAGTACATTACATTTTGTTATTCATGTATGTCAAAAATAATTTGGAGACAATGGTCAACAATGAGTACAGAGCTAATCAAATGATTAAAGAGTAAACATACTCTACGCAAGTATGTAAACTAGATTTTGTGCGTTGTTGCATTCTAAAATGTGTCAGAACACAATTCATAACACATGTACGAGTTCTTAACGTCGCCACAAGGGGCGCAACAGCGGACATTATTGTGAACTGTCTGCTTCTAGACTTTTGAAGGCAACTCTATCGAAGGTATTTTTACCGCCACAGTAACGCAAATTGCACGTTATCTTTGTACAGTTTGTTTAACCAGACTACGCATTGGCAATGAGTGTGTGTGTACTTGCGTAAAGAATGTTTCTGACCGTAGCCACGTAAAAGATAGGACCACACGTTAGCTAAGAGGAAACTGCTGATATTCATTTAAAATACTGTTGGAGATTAAAAAAAAAAGCCATTTCTTTTGTAGCTTTCATAGGATATTTTTGTTTCTTTCTGTGCTGTCCTTTGAGATATTGAAACCCAAAGCCCCACCTGAGTCCACAGCAAGGAGTAGTTCTTAAATAATGAAAGAGTCTTTTATAAAAGAGTCTAACAAAATGTTTAAGTCAAATACTCCTTTTTTTAAAGGTCTCAACTGTTGTTCTTGAAAAAGAACCAAATGTTTGTCCATAATTAAAGACTGAATGGCACAAATCCAACTAAAATTCCCACAAGGAGGGTGAGCTGTTTACTTCTAGCATGGTAAAATCAAAGCTGTGCATGAGCAGTATGTCAAGGTGCTTCTGTGAGCGCACACACATCATTTCCAATGTCTCTGGCGTCATATTTACATAATTTTCCGCCCCCAACGGTGATTCACCTTTTCCTCTCATTCTCAAAAACCGTTGCCAGATCTGTGTAGATCGGATAGCATGACACAGATCCTGTCACTCGATCTGGCTCTCATCTGCTCTGCTATCTATATTCAGGTAGCCACCACAAACACAACTAAGCTAACCAACGCTTTACTGCCTTCTGCTGTATGACAGCAAATCAGAGTGGAAACAAATTAAACTGTACGTTTGTAGGACATAGCAAAACAAATTACTGAAAGGACTTGACACTGTTAACCAAATCTTAACATTCATAAACGTGAACTGTAATATATTAGAAAATAAGTCAATTAAAGTTTTTATAAAATACAATTAAATTAGAGATGCTTGTCTTTATCAATATGTATCATTTTTAAATAAAAAAAGTCTGATATTGACAGGAGATAATATTAGACCTTATTGTTTCCAATTCAAACTATTTTCCTGCCAGATTTCAAAGTACTAAACATTCTCCATCTTTTCTACTTCTCATTATAAAGTTTGATGTCTGCGTAATATTCGCTGTGTTGCTGTATGTTTTCCCCACTAACTTCAATTATTTAGTTTTTTACACACTGAGGGATGAGTTGAAATGATTGGAAACATTTTGCAGTAAGGTTTTATTTGTTAACAATAGTTAATGCATTAGATATTATAAACTAACAATGAAGAATACATTTGTAGAGCATTTAGGAATATTTTTTATGTTAATTTATGAAAACTCAATTGTTCATTGTTAGTTCATAATGCATTAACTAATGTTAACGCATGCAACTTTTAATTTGAAAATGTATATGTTGCAATTAACATTAAACAAGATTAATACAAGCTGTTTTTGTTAACTAATGTAGTTACCTAGTGTTATCAAATACAACCTTACTGTAAAGTCTAACAAAATTATTTTCTTTCATAACCAACAGCTAATGAGTGTATATATAACCCAGAATTTTTTTTTTTAAAGGCATGCAAGATTTTAGTTCAAAACAGTATAGACTTATGATATTAGATATCATATTCATTATCGGCCATAACATCCAATTGATTACTGGCCAAAATTTATATATTGTTGCATACCTACTTATTATGATTTAGCTTTGAGCGCTCAGTAATAATATGTTTTGATACCTGATTTCAATGTACAATATGATTTTTCTTACTGTGACCAGTATTATTTTGTTTAAAAACAGTGAAAACAGCATCAATTTATAGTCATCAACAAATCAGCAATAACAAACAATTATCTGCTCTCGGTATCAGCTAACATTTCTATAATCACTGCTTCCCTAAATTAAATAAATTATTAAGCAACCCAATATGCCCTTATTTAATATCACTGAGTCTTTTTATACAATGCTCTGCAAACAAAACCAGCACATTTGATAAATGTTGTTTAATGAATGTATTTGTACAAAACGAATTTTGAAATCTTTTAACTTAATTAGAGACAGTTTTACAAATGAATAATAATAATAATAATAATAATAAATAAATAAAAAAACAGTACACCCTACTTTTGTCACCTAGTCTTCATATACAGTTAACTGCATATAAAGCATGCATATATTTTACATTTGTTTTATAAATGCATTTGTACAAACGTCTAATTCTGGGATCTTATTTTGACTCTTTAAAATAAGCTAATTAGGGACAGATTCACTCTGGAAATCAGCAGATGTTCTTGATTTAAATGAGCCGAAGGAGTTTTGGTTTTGGCCAGTATGACGTAATGCACATGGCGTTTGTGCTTCGTCTGCCATTGTGCTAGGGGAGATGATAAACACACACACAGAGACTCTGAAAGGGTTAACCTTGTCCTGGCTGACCCCTCGCAGAGCAGCGTGCAAATCCAGGATGTGATTTACTGATCTCCTGCGGCCCGTATGTAACATCGCCCTGTGACCCGTCACAGCTCATTCCACCTTTGCCATCTTCAATCTAAAAGGGATAGATCATCCAAAAATGGAAATTCTGTCATTATGAACTCACCCCCATGTTGTTCAGAATCCACGACTTTCTCCCGTTGAACACAAAATGATATGTTAGGCAGAATGTTAGCCGCAGTCGACATTCACTTTCATTGCATCTTTTTTAATACAATGAAAGTGAATGGTGACTGAGGCTAACATTGACTCAAGATGGCGCCGAGTATGGCTTCTGCGTTGCGAGCTCCGACACAACATGGTAGTGTTTTGTTTGTTTTGTTTACAATTCTTGTGTTTTTTTGTCTTGGATGTTGTCTGCCTTATTGTCTATGACAGACAAACACTTTTGGACATTGGTTCAGCAATTTCACACCGTAAACCGGACTTCAAATTCCTCAATGCCGACCTGCTGTTTACAAACACGCAAGCGGAGCCCTTTGTCTGGGCAGCCTGGACGCGGAAACGCAGGAGGAAAACGGGAAACAGACCCTGCGTTCTCATCAGAGTAAGACGCCGTGCAAATCGATCCCCACTACCCAGTATTCTACTGGCAAATGTTCAGTCTCTGGATAACAAGCTCTGCGAGCTGAAAGCGCGGATCTCTTTCCAACGAGAGACGAGGGACTGCTGCATTATCTGCCTTACGGAAACTTGGATGTCTGCGGAGATTCCAGACTCAGCCATTGAACCCGCGGGATTCTCCGTGCACCGAGCGGACAGAGCGAAAGACCTCTCAGGTAAAAGCAGAGGTGGTGGTGTATGTTTTATGATCAACAAATCCTGGTGTGATCAGAGGAACGTACATTCTATTCAAGTCGACCATTCTGGCTACCGAGGGAATTCACAGCGGTCATTATCACTGCTGTGTACATCCTGCCACAAGCCGACACAGACCGGGACTCAAGGAACTGTATGGGATTATAAGTGAGCAGGAAACCGCGCACCCTGAGGCCGCGTTCATTGTGACCGGGGACTTTAATAAAGCCAGTTTCAAATCAGTCACACCAAAATACCACCAACACATTAGTTTCAACACACGAGGGGACCGGGTTTTGGACCATTGCTACTCTCCCTTCCGGGATGGCTACAAATCCCTCCCTCGCCCACCATTTGGCAAATCGGACCATTCTTCCATTCTGCTTCTGCCCGCTTACAGGCAGAAACTGAAACAGGAAGCACTCACCCTCAGATCGATCCAGTGCTGGTCGGACCAATCAGACTCTACGCTACAAGTCTGTTTTGATCACATGGACTGGGAGATGTTCCGGTCCGCCTCTGATGACGACATCGAGCTTTATGCTTATAGCGTAATGTGTTTCATCAGAAAGTGCGTAGAGGACGTTGTTCCGACCAGAACAACACGGATCTATCTGAACCAGAAGCCATGGATAAATAGCGATGTTCGCGCGGCACTTAATGTGCGGACCTCCGCTTTTAATTCCGGGAACGCGGAGGAGCATAAACAAGCAAGTTATGTCCTCCGAAAAAGAACAGTACAGGAACAAGTTTGAAGGACAGTTTAACACCACCAGCTCTAGAAGCATGTGGCAGGGAATTAACATCATCACGGACTTTAAAGGGAATAAAAACTCTGCCATGAACACCGCTGCCTTTCTCCCGGATGAGCTAAATACTTTTTATGCTCGTTTTGAGGGAAATAACACCGCCCTCGTGGAGAGAGCTCTCGCGGCCGAAGCTACAGAGGTTAGCTCACTCTCCGTCTCTGTAGCGGATTTAACCCGATCCTTCCGACGGTTGAATATCCGCAAAGCCGCGGGCCCAGACGGCATTCCGGGCCGCGTCATCAGAGCGTGCGCGAACCAGCTGGCTGGTGTTTTTACGGACATTTTCAACCTTACCCTCTCTTTGTCTGTAGTCCCCACATGCTTTAAAACATCCACCATTGTGCCTGTTCCAAAGCAATCAAAAATCACTTGCTTAAATGACTGGCGTACTGTTGCTCTGACCCCCATCAACAGCAAATGCTTTGAGAGACTAATCAGAGATTACATCTGCTCTGTGCTGCCTCTCTCTCTAGACCCATTGCAGTTTGCTTACCGCAACAACCACTCCACTGATGATGCCATTGCATCTACAATACACACTGCTCTCTCCCACCTGGAAAAAAAGAACACTTATGTGAGAATGCTGTTTGTAGACTACAGCTCAGCATTCAACACCTTAGTGCCCTCCAAGCTAGATGAGAAACTCTGGGCTCTGGGCTTAAACAGCTCGCTGTGCAGTTGGATCCTGGACTTCCTGTCAAGCAGACGCCAGGTGGTTAGAATAGGCAGCAACATCTCCTCATCACTGACCCTCAACACTGGAGCCCCACAGGGCTGTGTTCTCAGCCCACTCTTGTATTCCTTGTACACACATGACTGTGTGGCAACACACAGCTCCAATGCCATCATTAAGTTTGCTGATGACACGACGGTGGTAGGTCTGATCACTGACAATGATGAAACAGCCTACACACTGGTGTCAGGAGCACAACCTCTCCCTCAACGTCAGTAAGAAAAAGGAGCTTGTGGTGTACTTCAGAAGAAAAGACAGAGAACACAGTCCCATCACCATCAATGGAGCACCAGTGGAGAGAGTCAGCAGCTTCAAGTTCCTGGGTGTCCACATCACTGAGGGACTCACATGGTCCATCCACACTGAAGTCGTTGTGAAGAAGGCTCATCAGCACCTCTTCATCCCGAGACGGCTGAGGAAGTTTGGAATGAACCGCCACATCCTCACATGGTTCTACACCTGCACCGTAGAGAGCATCCTGACTGGCTGCATCTCCGCCTGGTACGGCAATAGCACCACCCACAACCACAAAGCATTGCAAAGGGTGGTGCGAACTGCCAGACACATCATCGGAGGTGAGCTTCCCTCCCTCCAGGACATATATACCAGGCGGTGTGTGAAAAAAGCTCGGAGGATCACCAGAGACTCCAGCCACCCAACCCATGGGCTGTTCTCACTGCTACCATCAGGTAGGCGGTATCGCAGTATCAGGACCCGCACCAGCCGACTCCATGATAGCTTCTTCCCCCAAGCAATCAGACTTCTGAACTCTTGATCTCCCACGATCAAAATACATCAGCACTGCACTTTACTACTCTTATATCTCACACTGGACTGTCATAAATTATATTATTATTATATTATATTCTCTCTTAACAACTTACTATCAACCGACAGCCTGAATGTCAATACAATACAATACAACCTACTGTACATTCTATATATACTTTTTTTATTGAATAATGTGTATCTATATTGTGTGTATTGTATACTGTACAGTGTATGTTATTATTTGTATATTGTGTTGTGTGTAATTATGTGTATATTAGACTTTAAATTGTGTTGTGTTAATTTGATGTTATTGTAAATTGGTATGTCTCATCACTGTCACGACTGCTATGTTGATCGGAACTGCACCCAAGAATTTCACACACCATTGCACTTGTGTATATGGCTGTGTGACAATAAAAGTGATTTGATTTTTATTTGATTTGACATTTTGCCTAACATATAATTTTGTGTTCAACAGGAGAACATCATACGCATTTGGAACAACACGGCTAAATAACGGTGAACTATCCCTTTAAAGGGTCATGAAACCCCATTTCTCCACAATTTGGCATGCCCAATTCCTAATGTGCTCTAAGTCCTCGTGGTGGCATAGTGACTCGCCTCAATCCGGGTGGTGGAGGACGACTCTCAGTTGCCTCCGCATCTGAGACAGTCAATACGCTCATCTTATCACGTGGCTTCTTATTAGGTGCGTTACCACGTAGACCTAGCGCGCTGTGGATGCTTCATGCTATTCTCCGCAGCATCCACGCACAACTCACCACGCGCCCCACCGAGAGCGAGGACAACATTATAGCGACCACGAGGAGGTTAACCCAACGTGACTCCACCCGCCCTAGCAACTGGTTGCTTAGGAAGCCTGACTGGAGTCACTCAGCAGGCCCTGGATTCGAACTTGCGACTCCAGGTGTGGCCAAAACAAATTTTTTGAGATGTCAACAGATATGTACCTGTTGCACATCACTGAAAACAATTATAGCACACATTATGATTATTGTTAAGGGTAAAGTGATTTTTTCCTCCCCTTTTCTCCCCAATTTGGCATGCCCAATTCCCAATGCGCTCTAGGTCCTTGTGGTGGTGACTCACCACAATCCGGGTGGTGGAGGACAAATCTGCGTCTGAGACAGACAATCCACACATCTTATCACGTGGCTTGTTGAGCGTGTTACCGCAGAGACCTAGCGCATGTGGAGGCTTCACGCTACACTCCGCGGCATCCACACACAACTCATCACGCGCCCCACCGAGAGCGAGAACCACATTATAGCGATCACGAGGAGGTTAACCCAACGTGACTCTTCCTACCCTAGCAACCAGGCCATTTGGTTGCTTAGGAAGCCTGACTGGAATCACTCAGCACGCCCTGGATTTGAACTTGCGACTCCAGGTGTGGTAGTCAGCATCTTTACTTGCTGAGCTACCCAGGCCCCCCCAGGGTAAAGTGATTATTGAAAAAAGATTTTTTATCCATTTCGTTCTTCAGAGTATATGCAGTATACGTGTAAATTCTGAGATGTGGCTGGTAGAAAAGTACGCTAATATGTCATTCAATTCAGTGTTTATCCACATTATTCATGAGAAGGAATGCTTTCATCCTATCACAGTGCTGCCTCATGCATGAGCTTGCATTACAGTGAGAATTCAAACTCATTCACAGACGTAATTCACGGAACAGAAATGAAAGGGGCTTTTACACAAAACATTGTGGTGAGATCGGAATCACTCACTAGATTGGGCCGCAGTCGATGTCCGAAGTTCTGTTACTCACGCTCCAAACATGAAGCAGCTTAAAGACCATCACGTCTTCTCAAGAAAAGGATAACACAACAGCTTGTTTAAAAACAGAACACAATGATGAAAACCGAAATCTCAAAGTCATGTCAATTCTCTTATTGGTTTCTATACATTGTGCAAAAGTTAACAGGATTTAGGCCTACAGGGTTTATCGGCGCTCTGTCGTCAAGTTATCCAATACTGGATAATTTTACACAGACAATATTAGTAAGCGATCATACTAGAGTAGGGATGCACCGTTCTGAACATTTTTGACAGATACCGATTTTAACAAAAACCTTTCGATATTTTGCCACTTACCTTATTTTTTCATCAGATTACTGTTTTATTTATGGATTATGCTTTAATGTTGTACAAAGAGGTGCAAAAGCCTTTTCACTGTTCTAACAGTAAATCTTTTCCATTGAACATGGATTGGATCTGTTGTACAAGCCAACATTTTAAAGAGAGCCTAAATAAAAGATGAAAAGATAAAAAGATAAAAACAATACAAAAAATAACTAAATATGATAACATGAAGATTGATCTGAAAAAAAAATATTATTTTGTACTCCAAATACATTTTTGCACTGTTTTTGCTATTCAAAACAAAAGAACTCACATTTTACATGTATGTACTGTATATGATGGAACATTATAAATTCATACTATGCATATGTTGGGCAATTCAATGGAAATGTCAACAACATCATGGAAAAATAAAAAGGAACAAACCCCCCTTTTAAATTCTGTATTATAGTGGTATAATGGATTATGCCGTCAAGACCGCTAGAGGGCGCCGCTTGCTCACACAGTGCTGACTGAAGGGCTGAATGCAAAAACGCAGCCTTTTAAGGTTTCGTAATCACGCAAGGCCATATTGCAATTTAAATCTTAATTTAATCAATTGTGCAGCATTAATGAATATCATACTGATGTTTCAGAAGTCAAAGTCTGCTGGTTCCAAAACATTTTGTATGGTTTCCCTCATCATGTAGCCTATAGGTAAGTACCGCATTCACAACGGTCATGTCTGTAACGCTGGTTTTTCCTCATTAATGAGGGAACAGGAAAGAATAAAAATTAAATATTACATGTTCTTAGGAGTGTCAACTCTTCAAATATTGTGGCTATTACTATTTCAGGATTGTTCATTTGAATTCACAGAGTTTTTACAAAGTGTGTTACTAATTATTTAAATCAACCATCGGTTCTTCATTTCAGCATTTTAATGCTTATAACCGATACGCCTATGGTAACTGGCCGATAAATAACGGCAGCCGATACATTACTAGAGTCATGTTAAAACATATGTTTAAATATTGCAGCTGTACTTTTGAAACAGTGTTTTTTTTTTCTTTAGAAAAAGAGGGATAAGTCCAAATTATTTTCTGTGGTAATCAACATTATGCCACAAATACTGTCAATGAATAGAGTTTAACATGAATTAAATTCAAAATTCCTTTTAAATTATAATTAAATTCCTTGTAAGAATAAATCAGTATCTATGAATTTATATTAGGTCTCTAGGCACTCCTGTATTAGGTGGCAAAGCCTGCATTCACTTCATTCTCAAAAGTTTAAACAAATTATAATAAATCTTTGATTTGAAATACTGTTCATATACAGCATACAGATATACAGCAAAGTGAGCCAAAACTCTGCTTTTGATTTGTGGCACTTTGGTGTATATCAATCATGGGACAAAAGTATGAATGTGAGAAGAGTAAAGACGACAGAACAGCTTTTGTTTCCTCTCACGTTTTGAGCTTGACCCCCTCCCGTCCTCCCCACCCACATTTTAACATAATTTCACACCCCTTTCAAGTCTGATGTGTGAATGACTGGTGCTGAACAAGGGGGGTTTCATGACACTTTAAGCCACAGTTTTAGCAAAACTAAGCTGTGGCGTATATATTAATCAGGATGAATGGAAAGTATACAGAGGTCAAAAGGTCATTCTATTGTGTTGATCCCTGCTGTACTGTTTGAGTTCACATGAGTCAATGTCTATATATAAAGTCAAGACTGTTTCCATCAATCTCCCTTCTAAGTGGACGGTTTCTAGAATGAGGGCACGGATGATGCACGGCTTTGATTGGTTGTGCATATGATTATGTGTGCGTTTGTGTTGTGAGCTGGCAGAAATGGGGCGGGATTAGAGCTGTAATGCACAGCATCCAGTTCTTACGTAAGAGGGATCAATTAGTGAAGGGCAGGCCTGTATGATGCAGCTGGGCCTCTCTAACTAAACCTTACAGTGAGGTCACAGATGCTCCATCCAGCCCTGTCTGTCTCAGTGCAATTCTACACCAGCTTCAGTTACGACGATTTCTATGACTTTTCCATGACCTTTCCAGTTGTTAGGGATTACTGGATAAGGATTTTTAAAAATCCTTTTGATTCAGAATGACTCATTCTTGATGAATCATAATCAATCATTCAAAGAATGTTCTGGGTTATTTACAAGTTAAGCTCAATCGACAGCATTGGTTGCAAAATTTTGATTAGCACAATAAGTTATTTTGACTTGTCCCTTGTTTATTTGTTAAAAAAAATAAAAATAAAAATAAATAAATGAAGCAAAAATCTGGGTTACAGTGAGGCACTTAGTGAATGGGGCCAATCCGTAAACATAAAAATACACACAGTTTCAAAAGTATAGCCACAAGATGTAAACATTGTGTGTTAACATGATTTTAGTGTGATAAAATATCGTTTTTATTTTACCGACATTGCATCATCATGGCAACAAAGTTGAATATTGGATATAACTTTACGCAGATAAGGTTAGTAAGCGATTTCATTACACTAAAATCATGTTAACATGCATAATGGTTACGTCATGTGGCTATGCATTTTGAAACAGTGTGTATTTTAGCATTTATGGACTGGCCCCATTCACTTCCATTGTAAGTGCCTCACTGCAACCGCAATTTTTGCATTGTCTTGTATTGAACCCTGGAATATTCCTTTCAGATCAACTTGTGAACCAGTTTAACTGATGCATTAAAAAGAACAGATTTAAAAGCAGTCAAAAGAAGCAAGCAAGTTTTATTCTAGATAAGGACAATGTGGTGAGCAGGGCGGAGCCGTGCGGCGTCTGGGCAGAGCGAGGCCAGGAAGATAAGTAGCGAATGACTTCCATCTGCGTGCCACACCGGCCTCGCATTCCAGCGAGGGGAGGTGGGAGTATTTAAGGAGAAGAGACAGCGGGGCAGACGGGAGAAAGATGCACGAAGCTTGTAAGGAAATCGCTTACTCTTGTGTGTATTTTATGATTTGACGCAGCTGGCTGAAAAGCAGTGTGTTTTTGTTTCTTTACACACTGAAAAGTGTTATTAAATGTCTATGTGTTTGTCAAGCTGGACCCAGCTTCCTCCTTTGCCATCGTTAATTGTTACAGACAATATCTAGCCGATTAAATATTTTAGTGTAACTAGTGTAAATTGTATAATCATGACAGACATTTGTGACTTTTCTTAAAAACTGCCTGATATTTGCAAGTTTCCATAACTATGGGGACCCGTTACTTGTCTGTTTTATTTTTGTCCAGTTGTTCTGTACTTGCTCACACCTAAATGTTAATAAAGCACAAGGTAGAGATGTGAAATTCTGACCAATGAAAGGCAGAGAGCAAAATCTATGTAAGACTGACACTCCTGGAGCGTACGAGAGGGGTGAGTGTCCTTCACATGGTCAAAATTCTCTGAGGTTACATGTAATCTACGGAATAACATTGCACCAGCCCTAGGGAACATATGACTTTTTAGTGTCGTGCCATTAACTGCCTCTTGTTCTCCCAAACCTTCCACCCTTTCAAGTGCTAAAAGTCCTAGACTTGTGCAATAGGGTATAGTACATTTCTCAATTATTTCATAATATAAGCAGGAATTGATTTGGTATTGGAATTCTGCAGATTTAATGATCAGTTCGGCACTAAGTGTCACCCACCTGAAGGATTAGGACGAAATAGTCGACAGGTTTTCCACGCTGATATAAGTAGTGCTGTTGTGCACGCTTGTCGTCTTCGTTGAACTTTACCGCCTGAATGACATCTGGATGTTTGAGGATTCGTAGTAACACCTTATCTGAAATCTGGAGTGGACTGAAGATAGTCACCTCTGAAGAGAAATGGATAACAATATATAAAAAAAACTGTGGCTGTGATTTGCAATAGACATTGCCATTGACGTGAACAGAGGTGGAGGTTCATAGAGTAAGGTGATAATTTGTCCGGTATGGACTCAACGGCTGTGAGCTCACCTGTGGCGAGGAATCGGTGTGCAGCAAGCATTAGCTGAGGGGAGATCTTCAGCTTGGATTCCCTCTCATGTTTAAAAGCAGAGAAGTCCCTTTTGTTCTTGTTGGGATCCACTTTCTTTCTGTTACGATTGTCAGCTAGAAAAAAAATACATTCACAAACACATAAATAATCACTGAATCAATTAACAGGGGGCGGAATGGTCTGTAATGCTGCTTATATCTGTTACTTGGCCAAAAATTGTAATTGCTACTAATTAAAATAAGAAAAACAATTAGTCATCCTCTGACTATAGGTTTGAGGGTTACACCCTTACAAAAAAAGTACCATAGTTGCGACAAATACCGTAGCTATGACAGCTATTTTTACTACTGTAAAATCATAATTGTTATAGAATTTCTTTTTTGATGTCAGTGGTGACTAAAATTTACCAGTTTTATTGTAGTAACATGGTTCCCACATCTTTTAACCAATACGTTTCCATGGGTTTTCTAGTCATACATGATTACTGGATAAGAATTTAAAAAAATATTTTACAGAGATTGCAATATACTATGAAATAACTTACAGATGGAAGCAACTAGAAACATTTTTGTTCTCCACAGAGAACTTTTAAACCTTTTATCAATTCCAGACCTGTAAATTCCACAATAATTCCAGATTTTTCATGTTTGTGAGAATCCAGTTATAAAGAATTAGCTATTTTAGCAGAAACTTTGTTGATTAGCATGGTAAATTGTTGTAAATTGTTCATGCTATAGACTGGCTTCAGTACCAAAAAGAATTCTGGACAGAATGAGACAAAGCAAGAATATTATCTTGATAAAACGAGACGACAATGCAAGAGAATTATCCTGACAAAATAAGACAACAAAACAATTATTTTGATAAGACAACAAAGAATATAATTTGATATAATGAGACAACAAAGCAAGAAAATTATCTTAATAAAATTAAACAAAAAAGCACGAAAATTGTCTTGACAAAACGAGATAAAGGAAATTCTCTTGATAAAGTGAGATAAAGCAAGAAAATTCTTTTGAAAAAACAAGATGACAAAGCAAGAAATTTATCTTGACCAAAAGAGATGCCAAAAAAAAAAAAAATGATCTTGATAAAATGAGACAAAGCAATAAAATTATCTTTACAAAATGAGACAAGGCAAGAAAGTTATCTTGAACAAAAGAGATGACAAAGAAAGAAAATTATATTGACAAAACGAGATGACAAAGAAAATTCTCTTGACAAAATGAACGATAAACTGACACAACAAAGCAAGAAAATGATCTTGACAAAACAAGATGACAAAGCAACCAAATGATCTTGATAAAAATGATATTGTCGCTTGCTAGCCTGCTTAGCGTTGCTTATTCTTATACGTTCATCATTTTATCCTTTGCCATTTTATAACGTGCTTCAGGTTTTCCCGCTTTGCTACTGTTTCAACTGCGTGTAATTTACAGCGCACACCCATTTTCTCTCTTTTTTCTTTTCCCGTTTGTCTACATCTCGTGTCTCGACTGCATGCATTCGTTTTCTCCACTGTGTTTTACATGGATTATTGCATCAATCTCAAACATCTGTTGATTAGGAACCACATCGATCTCAAACCCTCGCTGGTCAAGAACAACCATAACAACAACAACAACAAAAAAATGTGGTAAGTTATGGCATCCTCTCATGTTATTTCTTCCTGCATTGCCTACCACATGTTTACTATAGCTTCTTCCATCAGCAGTGAAGCATTTACATGTATTAAATGTAAGGAATTAGTCAGGCTGACGGAGAAGATTAATGAGTTAGAGACACGCATCCGAACGCTAGTGGAGGTCAGTGAGAAAGAGAAGCCAGTAGATACTGTTTCGGATGCGGGTAGTACAGCAAGCAACACACACACACTTTGGTTTAGGCTGTAGAGCCCCTGCAGCAGGACATTTGAGTGACGTCTCGGCAGCATACTCGCTCAGCAAAGCGACACCAATCTCCCGTTCCTGTTAGGGTTTACAATAGATTCTCCCCACTCAGTGATGCACCCACTGAGAATCATGTTGAAAGAGCCTTAATAACTGGTGATTCTATTGTAAGGAATGTGGAAATAGAGACTCCAGCCACAATCATTAAATGCACTTCCGGGGCTCGAGCATCTGATATCCGATCAAATTTACAAGTGCTGGCTAATGCTAAACATAGATTTTCTAAAACTGTTATTCATGTAGGCACTAACGATGTCTGGCTTCGCCAGTCGGAGATCACTAAAGATAATATTAAAGAGGTGTGTGAACGGGGGCCTGGGTAGCTCAGCGAGTACTGATGCTGACTACCACCCCTGGAGTTGCGAATTCGAATCCAGGGTGTGCTGAGTGGCTCCAGCCAGGTCTCCTAAGCAACCAAATGGGCCCGGTTGCTAGGGAGGGTAGTGTCACATGGGGTAACCTCCTCGTGGTCGCGATTAGGGGTTCTCGCTCTCAATGGGGCATGTGGTAAGTTGTGTGTGGATCCCGGAGAGTAGCATGAGCCTCCACATGCGGAGTCTCCACGGTGTTATGCACAACAAGCCATGTGATAAGATGCGCGGATTGACGGTCTCAGAAGCGGAGGCAACTGAGACTTGTCCTCTGATACCCGGATTAAGGTGAATAACCACGCAACCATGAGGACCTACTAAGTAGTGGGAATTGGGCAGCAGAAAAGGGGATAAAAAAAATAGAGGTGTGCTCTGGCCCCCTCCCTACACGTCATGGTGATGAGGTTTATAGTAGATTAGTGTCACTGAATGGCTGGATGTCTGAGTGGTGCCCAGAGAATAGCACAGAATTTATAGACAACTGGAAGAGTTTTTGGGGTAGACCCGAATTGCTAAAGAGAGACGGACTTCATCCCTCCAGGGAAGGTGCTGCTCTCCTCTCTAGTAATTTGGCTCATAGTCTTAATAGTGATAGTATTTGACTAATTGGGGCCCAGGTCAGGAAACAGACAAATTGGTTAATCCGAACGTCTGCTAGCTGCCTTGAGACGTCACACAGGTCACATAAACTACAACACATAGAGACTGTATCACATAGATATCACATAGAGACTGTGTCTGTTCCTCGAACTCCCAAACACAAACTCCTCACTAAATCATTTAGAAAAAATGTGATTAAGGTCAAACTTGGGAAAAAAAAAAAAAAAAAAAAAAATTTTTAAGATAAACATCATATAAATGTAGGGCTACAAAACATTAGATCTTTTTCTGCCAAAACACTAATTGTAAATGAAATTATTACAGATCATAGTTTGGATGCGCTCTGTTTGACTGAAACCTGGCTTAAACCGGATGAATATATTAGTTTAAATGAATCTACTCCCTCAGGATTTTGTTATAAACATGAGCTTTGCCTGAAGAGTCGAGGAAGAGGTGTTGCTACAATTTACAGTGAAGTTTTTGGTGTTACTCAGAGGACAGGATATAAGTTTAAGTCTTTTGAACTAATTATGCTTTATGTGACACCGTCAGATATAAATAAAAAAACTCCTTTGCTACAGTATATAGATCACCCGGGCCTTATTCTGATTTCCTTGGTGAATTTGCTCATTTTCTATCAGATCTAGTAGTTAATGTAGATAGAGCTTTAATTGTTTGTGAATTCAACATTCACATATATAATGAAAATGACACACAATGATACTCTCTTGGAATCAGACAAAATGTGACAGGACCAACTCATCGCCATAATCATACGCTAGATTTAATTCTGTAATATGGAGTTGATGTTGATACTATAGAAATTCTACCGCAGAGCGATGACATCTCAGATCATTACCTTGTCTCTTGTTTGCTGCGATCAGCTAATGTCACTCAATCTACACCACGCTATTGTTCAGGTAGAACTATTCTTTCGACCACTAAAGATAGCTTCACTAATAATCTTCCAGAATTGTCTCACATACTCAGTAAGCCAAAAAGTCTAGAAGAACTTGATGTAATAACAGAAATATAAATACAGTCTTCTCTAGCACTCTTGATAGTGTCGCCCCCCTTCGATTAAAGAAAATTAAAGAAAAAAAGCCCACACCATGGTACAATGATCACACTCATGCTCTCAAGAGAGCAGCTCGGAAAATGGTGCACAAGTGGAAGAATACAAAATTAGAGGTATTTCGCGGTGCATGGAAGGATAGTGTCTGTAGCTACAGACAGGCATTAAAAGCTGCCAGGTCAGCATATTTGAGCAAACTCATAGAAAATAACCACAACAATCCTAAGTGTTTATTCAGTACTGTGGCTAAATTGGTTAGGAATAAAGCATCGACTGAACCAGATATTCCTTTGCAGCACAATAGTAATGACTTCATGAATTTCTTTACTGATAAAATTGAAATAATCAGAAATAAAACTGGAACTATGCAATCAACTGTCAAAAACCTCTTAAAATAAGCAGCTAAAATATAATTTGATATTTGATGGATGTACTGTTACGTCGTCTTCTATAGCGAAGAATGTAAGTGATACCAATCTGTCCTTTGAAAATCAAATTACCAATGTTTGCAGAACAGCATTCTTCCACCTCAGAAATATTGCTAATTAAGACACATGCTCTCTGTTGCTGATGCCGAAAAAATAATTCATGTGTTCATGACCTCAAAACTAGATTATTGTAATGCATTACTGGGAGGATGTCCAGCAAGTTCAATAAATAAACTTTAATTGGTTCAAAATGCAGCAGCCAGAGTGCTGACTACAACCAAGAAATATGATCATATTAACCCCATTTTATCACTGTTACACTGGCTACCTGTTAAATTTCGTATTCTATTTGTTTCCCTGTCTCAACCTCGGGATTCATATCCTGAGGTCACCAGAACTGGCTGGATCCAGCTCCGATCCTGCTTGGTGTCAGACTCCACTGCTATGTGTTTCTGAGTGATGACGACTAAATGCAGCCGGTGCCAGCCAGACATCACTTCAGTCTTTAACGATGGACTTCAGAGGATGAACTGATGCCATCTACAACTTTAAGACATCAGATACTTCATATGCCATTGCCTGAACCTTGGATTTAGGATGGACCCCACCGAACCTCACCGAAATGACCTGCCGGTTGAACTGCGATGCACCTCATTGATCTCGGCCTGCATCACCTCGGTCTACTGATGGACTACACTCTTGAAATGGAATACATAGACTATCATTTTATTGCCAACAAAACCCTTCATCAGCCAACTAACAAAGGACAATGCATCTATGTGAACTTCTGCAGTTAATCCAGAATGGACTTCAAAGACATCAGTCATTAATCTTACATTTCATACTAAATCTTTTTTTTTTTTTTAAACATTGGACCTTAACACTTACTTAGTTTACTAATCTTAAACCATGACCTGCACTGCACATAAATAACTAATATTATATTCATGATGTTAACCAGTCTGGAACTGGCCCCCACAGTGAGTCTGGTTTCTCCCAAGGTTATTTTTCTCCATTAACCAACATCTTATGGAGTTTTGTGTTCCTTGCCACAGTCGCCTTTATAGATATTACAGTTTCATTTTCTGTTAATGCATGATTTTCTGTAAAGCTTTGAAACGATGTGTGTTGTGAAAAGTGCTAAACAATAAAAATGACTTGATGACAAAACAAGACGACAAAGAAAATTATCTTGATAAAACAAGATGAAAAGGCAAGAAAGTCATCTTGACCAAATGAGATGACAAAAGAAAATTATCTTGATAAAATGAGATGAAAATTAGACTGATAAAACAAGATGACAGAAGCAAGAAAATTATTTTGGCAAAACGAGACGATAAACCGAGACAAGAAAGCAAGAAAATGATCTTGAAAAAGAGCCAAGAAAGCAAGGAAATAATCTTGACAATATGACAACTAAGCAAGAACATTTTCTTGACAAAACAAGATGACAAAGCAACCAAATTATCTTGATAAAATGAGACGGCACAGCAAGAAAATTATCTTGACAAAACGGGACGAGAAAGCAAGAAAATGATCTTGATAAAATGAGACAAATACATTTTTCTTGACAAAATTACATTATAAAGAAAATTCTCTTGATAAAACAAGACAACAAAGCCAGAAAATTATCTTGGAAAAAAACAAGACGAGAATGTAAGACAATTTCCTTGAAAAAACTAGATGATAAAGAAAGAAAATTATATTGATAAAATTAGATGACAAAGCAAGAAAATGATCTTAACAGAATGAGACAAAGTAAGAAAATGATCGTTAACGTACTATAGAGATCAGACTCGTCCAGGATCTCAGATTTGATGATCTCCTCAATAACGTCCTCCAGCGTGACCAGCCCCACAACCTCATAAAACGGATCTCCTTCTCCTTCATTATTCACCTTCTGAACGATAACCAGGTGAGATTTACCTGTGAACAGAAACACCTGAGTCACAAACCCACGGACAGATTTGATTTATATATTGTATTCTGGCATCAGATTTGATGCCAGAATACACGTTCATCTCAAGGAAAATGGAGGACAAAATGCACTACAGGAAATATTTTAATTACAAATTAATGGCTATTTAAAAGTGATTTAAAAAAGATTTAGTTGAAACTTGGCAAAGACTCTCATTAAGTGGGTGCAACATAGTTTAAAGCACATTCAGATTGAAGCACCGAATGGCCATACATATTAATGAGCTCATTTATGACTGCAAAGGCTGAAATCCCCATGTTTTGAATTATTAATAATTTTGCTCTAATTACTATCAGAGGGGCCGGATCAATCACAATTATTTAAGCAATACTAGACCATTAGTGTTTCATGTTTGTTGCCAAGAGAGAATCTACTAAAGTAGAGAGTGCTACTAAACTTAGAGTTAAGAGCTTAAGAGGTGGAAATGACGAAGATGTCTAGTGATAAGATTAGAAAAAGAAAGAAAAGCGAAGGATGTTACACACTGACTTTCACAACCATTTAAAAAGCAGTTCTCTCTCAACATCATTAAACTAAAACTGAATAATATTGCTTCTGTGCAGTAATGAATGCAGGGATGCAACGCTCATTTCTTCTGAGATAAACTGTCCTTAGAGGGATTCACAGTACATGATCAAGCCTTGTTTGTGGTATAGAAAGTGGCAGAAAAAAGCAGATTGCTTGAGGGCTGATCTATTTTGTATTTTTGCTGAGATACTTCTGTGGGACCAGCACTTTGCAATCACCCACATTTACTTACATACTCATAAACATGTTTAAATTCATGCATATATCAGTGGAGTTCACTTTAAACAAATATCAAAACACATTTAAAGACTGTATTAAGGGTTTGGATTAGTGGTCGACCGATATATCGCCGAGGCCGATAAATCGCCCGATATTCTGACTTTTTTTAATTATTGCATCAGCCGATAAATTTTCCTGTTTGGCTGATTTTTTTCAATAGATCAGCGGTCATTGAGTCTGTCCTCTGCACTTCAGTAACTGCCTGGTTTTGTGCAGCTACGAAATCAGATATCAGAAGACTACAAAGGACAGATTGGACTGCTGAGAGGAATATTGGTTGCCCCCTGCCCTCCCTTCAAGAAATATACACTTCCAGAGTGAGGAAAAAGGCTGGTAAAATCACTCTGGACCCTACTCACCCTGCCCACTACCTTTTTGAACTGTTGCCTTCTGGCCGACGCTTCAGAGCTCTGAGCACCAGAACCGTCATTGTCCCATTGTGTATTTCTATATATACTTTATTTTCTATTTTTATTTTTATTTTTTTATTATTATTATCTCTGTCTTGTTGCTGTATTGTTTGTGCACTGGAAGCTTCTGTCACCAAGACAAATTCCTTGTATGTGTAAGCATACTTGGCAGTAAAGCTCATTCTGATTCATATCGGTCGACCACTAGTTTGGATGTACGGGTTTATCATGACATGAAGCCAAATTAATGTCCTGTGTAGAACTACGTGCATTTCACATCAGTTTTGTCCTTCTGTGGCTTCTCTGCAGTGCTGCAGTGATTGGTACAAATAAAAAGATTTCAGAGGGACTTAATGTCAATCATTTTAAAGCTCCGCCTACAAAACTCATGTATAATCTAACAAATAAATACTTTGCCACAAGACTCTAGGGCAAATTTCTGTTTCCACACAAATCTGGTTCTATTGATCTGCATTTTGTAATTAATTTGTTTCAACAGTTTGTACTAAACTGTAAAAGCACAATCATCATGTCAATAAATAAATAATAATAATTAATAAAAAAGCTAAATATTTAAAAACAGTGGGGTTCAAAAAGTCTGGGACAATAATTATCTGTGAGTTTTTTTATTTTTTCATTTAAACCTGGCAATAAGCAGAATTTTGATATATTTAAAGGGATAGTTCACCCAAAAATGTAAATGCTTTCATCATTTACTCACTCTCATGCCATCCCAGATGTGTATGACTTTCTTTCTTCAGCAGAACACAAACAAAGTTTTTTTTTAGAAGAATATCTCAACTCTTTAGGTCCATAAAACAAATCAATATTCAAGTCCTTTTTTACTATAAATCTCCACTTTCACATTCTTTTTGTTTTTGGCAATTTGCTTTCTTCGTGCATATCACAACCTACTGGGCAGGGAGGAGAATTTATAGTAAAAAAGGACTTAAATATTGATCTGTTTTTCACCCACACTTATATCTCTTTTAAAGACATGGATTAAACCACTGGAGTCATTTGGGTTACTTTTATGCTGCCTTTATGTCCTTTTTGGAGCTTCAAAGTTCTGGCCACCATTCACTTTCATTGTATGAACCTACAGAGCTGAAATATTCTTCTAAAAATCTTCGTTTGTGTTCTACAGAGTAAGAAGAAAAAAAAAAAAAAAGAGTCATACACTTCTGGGATGGCATGAGGGTGAGTAATAGATGAGAATTTTCATTTTTGGTTAAGCTATCCGTTTAACCCAAAGAAACATTTTGATCTAAAATGAAGTAAAATACAAGTATGTGAGCAAATATAGTGAGTCAAAAGGTAAGATTCTGAAAAAATTTTAAGGTCACTAGTCAAATGTAACATATTTGTGTAAAGGGAGGTTTCAAAATGTCCTTTTCACTCAAATTCTTATGCTGATAACATAATTTGCAATTAAACATTTTGTTTTAGAACACTGCAAATTAGAAGCATTTTCCTTAGTAATCTACAACTTTTGGACCCAATTGAAATTAAAATAAATATTTTAATAATATATGAACATTGCTTAAATGTTTTCGGTGAGCTGATGGTAAAAGTGTGTGGGAGTTTTGTGCTGTAAAACATAGTGAGAAGGCAAAATCTCTGCCAGCATTTGATTGCTGGATTGGATGATATTGTGTATTTTTTATGAGTGACAGGTGCATTTGGCAGCATGTGCTTCCTCTGCCATTTGAAGAGAAGAGCTTCAAACTGATTGTAACCTGATACGGGAGCATATGGTTATTGATCCAGCTGCCAGGGGGGGAGAATGAGCAACCATTATAATCAATGGTAGGACAAAAACAACTGTGCATGAAGCAAAAAAAAAAAAAAAAGGTACGAGCTTTGCGAGTTCTGTGCTATAACGCCAGGGTCTGTGGATTCCTGGGGTCCCATGAAGTTAGTGCAGGGGGCCCGATATAAGACGTAAAGACATTTTACAAACATTTCAAAATTAATGTCAAAAATTAGTAAATGTTTTTAACCACTTTTTATTCCTTCAAAGACACGTCTGCTTTAGTTAGGTTTGTTGCATCTACTTAATTACACATCTAACACCACAATGGCGCATAATCAAAGCATCACTAACCTTTCTTAAACTCCTCCAGCATGGCATCCAACTTGGTGTCATGGAAGACAAAATTAGCCGGGTGGTTGTAGAACTTGGTGACTGTTTTGAGTGTCGTGCAATCGTCTGGGTCAACGAAGGCCAAGTCCTTGACATACAGGATGTCTACGATGTTGGAGCGTTCCATGTCATACACGGGTATCCGTGTGTAGCCACTTTCCATGATCTCAGTCATGGTGTTGAAGTCCAGCACCGCATCAATGTGAATCATGAAGCAGTCGCTTAGAGGCGTCATTATGTCCTCAACTGTTTTGGTTCTCAGTTCTAAAGCACCTTGTATGATGTTCATCTCTTCCTTGACTAGGTCGTTGTAGGGTTCGGTGACTTTCAGCATCTCCACCAACTTCTCACGGTTGTACACGGTGCCAATTTCCTGCCCAAGGATACAGTCCAGGAGCTTGCTGATTGGAAATGACAATGGAAAGGTGAGCAGCATGAAGAACTTGGTTAATACAATGGTGTTGGCACCCACGGCCAAACCGTGGCGAGAGCAAAGTGCTTGTGGCACAATTTCACCAAATATGACAATGCCAACCGTTGATGCCAGCACGGCACCCAAGCCAGACCCAATCAAATCGTCTATAAGGATTGTCAACGTAGTGTTCACCAAAACATTTCCAAGCAATAATGAGCAAAGCAAATAGTTGCCCTTGCTCCGGATGGGTTCGATTTTACGCGCATACTTCTTCTCCTTACTGGTGCCACAACTCTGCACGATGCGAAGCTCCATTGGGTCCAAAGCCATGAGCCCAAGATTGAGTCCACTGAACATGCCTGACAGCATCAGCAAGCATGACACCAGTATCATCTGAAGCCAAAGAGGCAGAAGAGAAGCTTTTTCCTCCACAACTATCAATCTACCATCATTATCACCCAAAATAACCCATTTATCATCCAAACCCTGCCTGACACAGAGGCTGTAGGTCTTTTCTCGTTCACTTTTACGCAGTGCCTTTATATACACACTCACCAACCCTGATGTACCTCTGCTGCTCACATTCATATAACTGCTGATACTAAAGTCTTTGGTGAAATCTTCACAAGTCCTGTTTGCTACGTCACTGTCACCCGTATCCACGTCCTCCGTGAACCTGATGTGGGATGCTGCGTCCGGGCTCAGATGTACCCCATAAAGCCGGAGCAACACGCTGCTCTCCTCCGTCACCTGGATGAGCCCGTCCTCCGTGGTGCTCGCCGGCTTCTCGCTCCTCTCCAGCCGCATGCCCAGAATCTGACTGCTCGAGCCGGGGCTCGGTGTCTCCGTTCTCCCGCCGACAGAGCTCCAGAGGAACACGATGAAAGTTAGAAGACACCCATGTCCGCTCCGCTCTGTTGCCATGTTTGTTGCGATCGCTCTCTCTCTCTCTCTCTCTCTCTCGCAGTGTCCGAAATCGTTCACTCATTCACTCATTCACTCATTTCGAATATAGTGAATGGCAGTGAGCGCACTATGTCACAGCAGTGAGAGAACGAAATGAGTGAGTGAATTCGGACGCTGACGTATACACCGAGCGTCGGAGCTCTGGGGCTGTCGCAGAAACAACGTCACATATGAACTTTTAACCCTTGAGCGACCTTCGGGACATTTGTGTCAATGCCAACGGCATACATTTTGTCAAAGGAGTGTTTTTTTTTTTTTTTGTCTTTTTTTTTGTCTTTTTTTGAGGAATTTTGATATTTCAATCTCAGTTCCTATAATACATGTATAAAACGCTGTGTACACAAAATAGTTACACTCAGGACCTTAAGGACAAAAATGTCCCCATTGAAACCCATTAAAACTGCAATATTTTATCCCAGTGGCATTAAAGTATAAATCATGAATTCTATGATATTCTTTCATTCCGGAGCCCTGGCTTCAAATTTATTTATTTATTTATTTTATTTATTTATTTTTTCTATATATATATTTTCCACCAGTTGGCACCATTTTTCTCATGTTCAGCCTATGGAGCAAATACATGCTTTTTTCCTGTTTTCTGTTTGCTGTATTATAGAGCACTGCAGGCCAATTGAATAAATGATGCAGCTAAAATTGCATGGGTGTGTTGGTATGGATGTCATTGAGAAATTTGTGTGTGTGTGTAAAAAATAAAAGTGGCATTGTGTAAACAAACTGGCATTTAAAATTCTGAAAATGAATAAATATTTGGTAGTTATGATCAGGAATGATGTTGGTTAAAAAAATGAACTAACTGAAAGTGGAAAATAATATTAATATATAATACTTTTATGACAGTTTTTTGACGCAGATATTTTTGTCCTCTAAGGTCCTGAGTGTGAGTTTTTTTTTTTTTTTTTTTTTTTTTTTTTAAATCTGACACAGCACAAAAAATAATAATGCATCAAAATCAATGTTGTTGCTAATCATTGACATATCCCAGACTGTGATAATCCCAAAAATTAATTCCCCATAGCATTTAGTGTATGGAAATTTTCTGGTTGTGTTTTTTTTTTTTTTCATAAAAAACAACAGTGGCATTATATAAACAAACTGGCATTTAAAGGGTTAAAATCCTGAAAATTAATGAATATTTGGTAGTTATGATCAGGACTGATGATGGTTAAAAAAAATTAACTCATTGAAAGTTGAAAATAATATTAATATATAATATTATTATGGCAGTTTTTTGATGCGGACATTTTTGTCCTATAAGGTCCCCTGAGTAACTTTTTTAAATTGACACAAGGGTTAAAATACTTGGGCCTTACTTGATATTCTTGTTAAATAATGTATTAATACAATAAATATTCATTCTGTTTGTCATTTTTTATATACATGTTAATATAAAGAGTAAACACATTTGATCAAATGTACATTATTGTATTTATTTGTTATACTTTAGTATCTTGAAACTCCAATACAAACTGGGTAGCGTTTCTCATCTGACCATAAACAGCACCAAAGCTATCATAACTGAATATTTAAATCATCCACAGAATTATCATTTCCACTGTGTGCAGTCTCCTGAGTTAAAATAATATCAACTCAGTGAATTATTTAGTAAATGAAGAATTCTTCAGCTTAATGGCAAAATTCTGTATAAAATATAAATAAAGAGTACATTTTAAAATGTGTATCTGTATGTTTTGCCTAACTACATTTTATTCTGTTATTTTAATCAAGTAATGATTTGTAAAAAAGTAATTTAATACATTCAGCATAAAGGTTGCAACCATGTCTTGAACACTGGGCAGACCAAACCATTTTGGGGGTGGGGGGTCACAGGTCTACCCCAGGATCTATACGCCCCTGAATCTACGCCCCTGAATTTGAGTCCCAAATGACATTGACCAGTAGTGTTAAACTACTGTGCATTGCTAAAAAATTAACTTTTTTAAACCATTATGTTATTCCTGCAACAACTTATTGACAGCGGTGCATAATGGACTGCCGCAGAACAGCAACAAGGATATCAATTATTTGGGGGTACAATCTGGCCATATCTGATTATTGGGGGGACTTGTCCAATGTACACTCGTAATTTGAGTGCATTGTGGGTAGGAATGAGTGAACAAAAGTAGGGAACGAGTAGCTCACTCTTCAGATACTCATACAAAATGGCGGACACTCGAAATAGTGCACTATATAGTGTCTAGGGGCCGCAATTCTGGGCCTGACGTCACGGCTACATGCGGGCACCGCCCCCTCATTTACATCATTTTTCGTATTACATTTTTTTGTATTAAAATAAGCACAAATGAAAGACCATGATGTCGAAATACTTTACAGTTTTAATAATATTTATTTTTTCTCACTTTACCGCAGGCTAATTAATGGGGTGCTTCATTGACACGACAATCTAACAATGCAAACAATCTTAATTATCTTAAAAAATAAATAAAAAATAAAAATAAACACTTTTCTATATGTACTATATAAAAAAAAAAATTTCCACCTTTGACTTTGGGATGAAATATTATTGTAATATTATTGTAGAATATATGGTAAAAGTGCAGATCTATTTGCAGCTACATTGCAGCTTTTAAGTTTTATTTCGGTAAAACAAATGAATACATTAAAACATGATGTAATAAATCAGAGGATTTTTATTTGTGAAAGGATGAGGGTGTGAATCTAGGTAGAATGTAATGCAAGTGCTCCCTCTATTGTTACAAAAATACATCAACACTGACATGTTTGCTTGAAATTATTTTATTGTTAGATTTGTGCATAATTACATCCATTACACTGGAGTAAAATTTACTTGTTTTCCATACTGGAATTACTATAATCCAATGATATATTCATTTAAAGATATTCTCAATGGTCCATAAGCACCAGTATTTCACACTGCTGACCAAATAATGCATACTCATATCAGGTGTCACCCATATTTCCATTTTTATCTTCTCTCCAGATGTATCTATTACGTCGAATCAACTGACTGACCTGAACATTTGACACTTCACATTTTGGATACTTTGCATAAATCCTTTTTAGGAACTGCCAAAGTACAAGAGGTCCAATCACAAAAAAAAAAAAAAAACTGAATCTATTACTTTGGATTTATGTGGATCAAACATACTGTGCTCAAAGTCAGTGTTTCAGCTATGACAGTGATCTTATCGAGTGCTGGATAAATGAGCTACAAGGTCTGATTTCAGCCAGGCCTCACACCTGCTTTTCTGACACGGTATGTCCCTCAGGTAGAAGAACATCCACTGTGAAGCTTATCTTCTTTGAATGAATCACACTGTAAGTGTTATCGAATCTGACCACATCTACAGAGGAAAAGAGAATAACATCTCAACATGAAAGTAAAAGCAGCTGAAAATATTAGAGTAATGACAGCAGTCATAAATTCTTTTATTTATGGATCTGAGTAAGAACATCAAATTTTTACACTTCTGGGCCTATTTATCGTCTGTTAGCTTGGATGAACTGCAGTGATCTACTATAGACTTACATATGCCTGGTTCCTCACAAGTGTAGGATCCATCTTCTGGAACTAGATGAGAATTGTAATGTTCAGTTAGCAGCATTTCCTGCATATCTTCCAATTTATTTGCTTCATTTCCTTTCGTCTTCAGGAGTAGTCCAAAACCGATATCAGACCCCTCACTAGCAAACTGCCATCATGTATTTTTTTGGCACTGACAATGTGAATTCTACAGGCCTTACAAGCAAAAGAAAGTTTGGTTACATTCAGAAAGGAATACTAGCACACTGCGCACTACATGCTACTATTTTTCAAATAATATGAGAAACATCCCTTATGCATCAATAAACATTTCTACCTAATTGCACTGCATGTTTTAATTCAGCCAGTGATATCTAGTTATCTCAGAAATAAATATAATTATTTTGGATTTTTTATCAAATTTTATGTGAAAAAGGCTCATGGCAGTCCGATCAAATAATGAGTAATTAAAGAGGTGTTAAAAATCATGCTTGATATTACTTCCAGTCCTATGCATGCAAAACTTTTGCATATTATAAATATACACAGCATACATGCTAGTTTGATTAGTAATAATAATAATAATAATAACAACAACTTTATTTATATAGCACCTTTTAGCAATTTAGAACAAAGTGCTTCACAAAATATAAAATCAAAACACAACATAAAAAGAAAAATGTAATGTGTTGGAACAGCCAACAGTTCATGACAAGAAGATCTAAGAGGTCTAACTGTTTTATAAAATCTTAAAAGTAGCTGCTAAATAATCTGATGCCAACCCATGATGTAATTAATAAAATCTTAAAATCAACCCTAATACGAATTGGTTACCAATGCAAAGAAGCTAAAACTGGAGTAATGTGATTAAAAGACCTAGCTTGTGTTAAAAGTCTAGCTGCAGTATTTTTTACTGATTGTAGCCATGCTAAAATGCACTGATTTAAAGTTGAAAACAGGGCATTACAATATTCTAGGTGAGATGAAATAAAAGCATGAATAAGCTTCTAAAACTCAAGTGTCCCTAAAACTCAAGACATTTCTCACCTTGGAAATGTCCCTTAACTGATAAAAACATGACTGAACGTGATATTCAAAATTTAAATTTGAATCAAAATAGATGCCCAAATTTCTCAACAACTGCTGAATATTTGGGACCACCTTATTAAGTGCTGACTCAATTTGATTTGTTTTTAAACCATGACCGATTATAACAACCTCTGTTTTATCGGTATTTAACTGAAGGAAATTACATGCCATCCATTTTTTTTAAATCTGCTATACACTCTTGAAGAACATTTATACTAGACAGATCATTGGGATTTAATGACAAATATAACTGTAGGTCATCTGGATAGCAATGAAAATTAATGTTGTATTTTCGAATAACAGAGCCAAAAGGTAACATATATAGAGAAAACAAAATTGGCCCTAACAGGGATCCTTGCGGGACACCACAATTTATTTTTGAAGAGGAGGACATCTCATCTCCAACAGACACTACAAATTTCCTATTTGACAAATAGGAAACAAACCAGTCTAAAGCCACCCCAGATATTCCCACCCATCTCTTTAATGTATCAATTAAAACTGAATGATCAACTGGATAAAACGCTGTAGTTAAATCAAGCAACACTAAAACGGAACACTCTCCAGCATCCTCCGCCATAAATAAATAATTGGTCACCCAAAGAAAACAGGATAGTAGTATGCTATTCCGAACATACCTATTGTCTTATAGAGATGCTGACAGTCACTTACCGTAAAAATGAGCAATAGAAATAGATCTTGACTTCACAAACACACAATAATTAGACAACTTACCACCCAGTACAACAATCTTCTGCCTTGTTTCCTCATGCAAGAAGTGTTTAATCAAGTTGTATGCGATAGGAAAGAGTTTAGGGGCAGAGTTTAAGAAAGCAGAGATAAAGTATTTAAAAAACTGTAATAGCTGTTTTTATTCTTAAAAAATATCAACCTCAATGACAATATTTTATAGTGACATCATGACATTGGTGCCAATATCTCTTACCTTTTTTAGACTTTCTGGATAGTTCTCTTCAAACATGGTCAGAATCTGACAGGGAGGGGTAAATTGCATGAAAATTAAAAGAGAATGTCATAGTATGTGGGTGAACAAATGTCTTAAGAGAATCATTAACAATCATATACATTTATTAAAGGAATATTCTGGGTTCAATGCAAGGTTAGCTAAAACAACAGCATTGGTGGCATAATACTGATTGCCACAAAAAAAATTTAGACTTGAATTTCATTTGTTTAAAACTTTATCAAAAAAGCAAAAATCATGGTTACAGTAAAGCACTTACAATGGAAATGAATGGAGCCAATCCATGAACATTAAAATACTCACTGTTTCAAAAGTATAGCCACAAGACTTAACAATATGGGTCCTATTTTAAGAGCGCTAACGTTAAGTACTAATAAGTCACACATGCAAAGTCAATGGGCATGGCCAGGAAGTTTTGGTATTTTCGTGCAAGCATGTGCTAATTCTAGGCACAAGTGGGTTTGGTGAAATTGCACGCACAAAGCGCTAATGGGCTGGGTCAAGTGGAACATCTGCATCCTGCATCCTGGGGTCAGAGCGCAGGGTCAGCCATGATACAGCGCCCCTGGAGCAGATAGGGTCAAGTGGCCTTGCTCAAGGGCCCAACAGTGGCATCTTGGCAGTGCTGGAGCTTGAAACCCCAACCTTCTGATCAGTTACCCAGAGCCTTAACCACTGAGCCACCACTGCCCCCAAGATGACAATCCGAGATGACGATGAGTCTGCATACAGAAGGGAGGTTGAACAGCTGGCTGTCTGGTGCAGTCAAAACAACCTCGAGCTGAACACGCTCAAAACGGTGGAGATAATTGTGGACTTTAAGAGGAACACCCCAACACTGACCCCCCTCACCATTCTAAACAGCACTGTGGCAGCAGTGGAGTCATTCAGGTTCCTGGGCACTACCATCTCACAGGACCTGAAGTGGGAGACACACATTGACTCCATTGTGAAAAAGGCCCAGCAGAGGTTGTACTTCCTTCGCCAGCTGAGGAAGTTCAACCTGCCACAGTTTTACTCAGCAGTCATTGAGTCTGTCCTCTGCACTTCAATAACTGTCTGGTTTGGTTCAGCTATGAAATCAGACATCAGAAGACTACAAAGGACAGTTTGGACTGCTGAGAGGATTATTGGTTGCACTTGCAAACATTTGCACTGTACATAACAGATAACAGATTTGTATTTGCACTGTACATAACAGATAACAGATTTGTATTAGATTGCACTACGTATGTGTATGTGTGTATGTATGTATGTGTGTGTGTGTGTGTCTGTGTGTGTATGTACGTATGTGTATAACTATCTTTCATTTTTTATTATCATCTATGTCTTGCTGCTGTTTTTGTATTGTTTTTGTATTGTTGTACACTAGAAGCTCCTTTCACCAAGACAAATTCCTTGTATGTGTAAGCATACTTGGCAGTAAAGCTGATTCTGATTCTCTGATTCTGATTAATCATTTTCCGCTACTGACAAACAAATCATGGTTAGAGGATATTAACAGTGTTTGTATCAGAACGCACTTCTACTGATTTTGATTTTGAAAAATTAATTTATTGAAACAAGAAAAAATTAAACCAAAAATATTTCTAAATTCAAGTTACACTTCAATTTAAATGAAAATAATCAAAATAACAAAGTGGTAAAAAAAAAATCATACCAAATCCCAAAATGTTACTCTCTTCAACTTCTTCCACCGGCCCCTTTTGCAGTGACTTCTGTTGTCGTAGAGTGAAAAAAAAAAATCACTCTACAACAACAGGTGGAAAAATACCAAGACAAATTAGATCATAAATACAATTGTAAATAAACATAATAATAATTGAAAAATAAACCATGACCTATAGATAGTTTAATAAATATTTTTCCTAAAACAGCTACAACTGTGATTGTCAGGGTCATAATTTGATGTTCCACTCTATTTTCAGAGTTTAGACATGGACTTTATTACCACCTGCTGGTGAAATCTCCAACCTTTGGAAAAATGTTGAACTTTGCACTGAAAACAGACATGCTTTTGAAACGTCTTAGTCGACTTAGCACAATTACCTATTTCTCAGGAAAATACCAAATTGCCGGGCCTGGGTAGCAAGTATTGACACTGACTACCACCCCTTGAGTCGCGAGTTCGAATCCAGGGTGTGCTGAGTGACTCCAGCCAGGTCTCTTAAGCAACCAAATTGGCCCGGTTGCTAGGGAGGGTAGAGTCACATGGGGTAACCTCCTCGTGGTCGCGATTATTGGTTCTCTCAATGGGGCGCATGGTAAGTTGTGCGTGGATTGCAGAGAGTAGCATGAGCCTTCACGTGCTGCGAGTCTCCGCGGTGTCATGCACAACAAGCCACATGATAAGATGCACGGATTGACGGTCTCAGAAGCGGAGGCAACTGAGACTTGTCCTCCGCCACCTGGATTGAGATGAGTAACCGCGCCACCAGGAGGACCAACTAAGTAGTGGGAATTGGGCCTTGCACCACTTCATTTATGTACAATACACCCCCAGTTTGCACGCATACACCCACAGATAATGCAAACACTCCCACCCATGCCCACTTACGCTCTCACGAAAATATTAGAAGATGCTACGCACGGTTGTAACGTATAGCGCTCACAAGAAAAAAGAGCCCCATGCGTGTTAACACGATTTTAGTGTGATAATATTGCTTACTAACCTTATCTGTTTGAAGATATATCCAATATTAAAACTTTGTTGTCATGACGACATTACGCTGGTGAACCCTGTAATCTGGTAAACATTGCAACACCAGTAAATCACTGATCTTATCACACTAAAATCATGTTAACCTGTATAATGTTTACGTCTTGTGGTCATTCTTTGGAAACAGTGTTCTCAAAAACTCCCCAATTTGGCATGCGCAATGTGCTAAGTCCTCGTGGTGGCGTAGTGACTCGCTTCAATCCGGGTGGCGGAGGACGAATCTCAGTTGCCTCCGTGTCTGAGACCGTCAATCCACGCATCTGATCACGTGGCTTGTTGAGTGCGTAACTGTGGAGACATAGCATGTGTGGAGGCTTCGCTATTCTCCACGGCATCCACGCACAACTCACCACGCGCCCCACCGAGAGCGAACCACATTATAGCGACCACGAGGAGGTTACCCCATGTGACTCTACCCTCCCTAGCAACCGGGTCAATTTGGTTGCTTAAGAGACCAGGCTGGAGTCACTCAGTATGCCCTGGATTCAAACTCACAACTCCAGGGGTGGTAGTCGGTGTCAATACTCACTGAGCTACCCAGGCCCGAAACAGTGAGTGTTTTAACGTTTCTGGACTGGCCCCATTCACTTTCATTGTACGTGTCTCACTATGGCCATGATTTTTGCTTCTTTTTTCTTAAGTTATATAATGGTTAAAAATTAACCAAAACAAAGTTACAGTTTTTGTTCTCAGACATTTCTTCAATCTTAAACAACCTAACTTTTTAGACAGTTTCTCGCACTCTTGCCATAGCAGTTCAGTAACTCTGACCTTGGTCCGAAGGCAGTCTTGTTTACTAGCCGATAGTAAAAGGCCCTTCAGGTCAAAAGGACAGATGATGTCGCACCAGATGGGATTTCCTTCACGATCATAGCCACACATTCCACCAGACACATACCACTCAATAACCTGGATGGAAGAGAGAACAATATCTTTATGTCAACATGGGAATGCTGATTGTGCTCATTTATTATAATGGTAAACCATCTGGGTTTCCTTTTCTGAAATACCTTCGGCAGTCTCCAGTCATCAATGATTGTGTCGACTTGCTTGCAAATATCAATTTGTTATGTTCTTTAAAACTCATATTAGAGATATGAAGTCATTTTAGAGATTTAAGAGCATCAAAACTCATATAATTTATGTAAACTGCATCTACAGTATATATTCAAGGTTAAGAAAATCTTGATAGAAAGGGTATTTTTACTTCCTATGGGTTTTCTAAACGCTACGGGTTGCTGCAACGTTGTATGATTTACTTAAAGAAAAAAAAACCTAACAATTATAAATGAAAGGAAGAAAAATTGGCTGATTTCTTTTGATTTTCCCATGATGTCAAGCAAAGAGGCACTGAGTTTGAAGGTAGGCCTTAAAATACATCCACAACTGATTCCAATTAGCCTATCAGAAGCTAACTGGCTAATTGTCTAATGGCTTGACATAATTTTCTGGAATTTTCCAAGCTGCTTAAAGGCACAGTTAACTTAGTGTACATAAACTTCTGATCCACTGGAATTGTGATATAGTCACTTAAAAGTGAAACAATCTGTCTGTAAATAATTGTTAGAAAATTACTTTCGTCATGCACAAAGTAGATGTCCAAAACGACTTGCCAAAACTATAGTTTGCTAATATGAAAACCGTTCTGTTCTGTTGTTTTATCTAGCTAGCTATCTATCTATCTAAGTAACTTGTCAATTTGATAACCAATTTAACGGTTATCTAATTTATTTATTTAATTAAATGTATTTCACTATAATATAGTTGATATAGGAAGATAATGAATTGATTCGTTTTATTTGCCTGGACTAGCCGTATTTATGTATTATTTACATTTAAAAACTCTTTATCTCGCCCATAACGTCTCTAACGTCAGGCTGACATTTAAATATTTGATATATGGTCCAATAGTAATCCCCCAACAAGTGACTGACATTTATATGATAATTAGTATCTTAAATAAGCCAATACATGACAAAGTGGGCGGGATCAAACAGATTATTCATATAAAAATCGTTGTATTGCGCTCTCATTTATTTCAAAAAACGAAATTGGCGGTTGAACGCAGAGGTGTACGCAGACAAATTTAAAAAAATTATAAATTGATATTAACCAATTTGTATTTCAGTGAACACGAAGTTATCACACCAAAGATATTTACACTATTCGTAAGAATGGTAAGAAAATGTGTTGCTATCAAAAACTATTTAAACTATTCTTTGTTGCTGTTAGCCGACCAACGGTAGTTTTGAGCTTTTCGCTCTGTAACGTGGTAATAACGTATTAAGTTTCATATTACCAGTACTGTGATGTTTAATACTTAAATGAGCAAAAAATTGACATGTTTTGACACGTTTTTGCTGCTAATTTTAATATATTTTATTTAATAACTTTTTTTCTCCAGCGCGAGTGTATTTCCATTCACGTGGGTCAGGCGGGAGTTCAGATCGGTAACGCGTGCTGGGAGCTGTACTGTCTCGAGCACGGCATACAGCCGGACGGGCACATGCCCAGCGATAAAACCACCGGAGGGGGCGACGAGTCCTTCAACACCTTCTTCAGCGAGACCGGCGCAGGGAAACATGTTCCCAGAGCTGTGTTCGTGGATCTTGAACCTACTGTTGTTGGTCAGCATGCATGTATACCATTACAGAGAGAGACCCTAACACAAATGTACCATGGTATTCATATGGTTTCCGCCAAAGTGCCACAGTTACTCACAACAGTTTATTGTATTGTAAAACCATACTGAGTATGGGGTCTCAATCAAACAGTGTAACATGATTTGAAAATATTTGATATGTTTAATATATATATATATATATATATATATATATATATATATATATATATATATATATATATATATATATATATATATATATATGTGTGCGAGACTAGTCGACTAAACGGTTCTGATGCTGCTAGTCGACGCTGGAATTACTAGTCGGTTAATATTTCCCCCCATTAAACTGATCATAATTTTTACACATTTACATTTGGCTTTATATTTTTACAGAGGCTGCACTTAAATTACTGCCATATTAATGTTACATATTTTAAATAGAATTAATAATACAAATATAATTTAAAAAAAGAGGATATCTGGAGCAGATACAGAGTTTAATTTCACCTCAGGCTGCACGTGCGTCTTCCCGCTTTCACTCGCGGCGCGCGCAGGAAGATGTCCTCTCGCTAGACAAGCAAACTCAGCAAAGTAGTTAGGAAATCACTTCGGTGGTGCGAGAATCGGCTTTCCAAATGTTTGAAAGTCCCTATGGATGTTTTCACATTTGAGTCTTCTTTAAATCTGTGCATGCTTGGATGTTATTTTTCCGCTGAGTGGGCTTTTTCAAGTGCAGGATAGCCGCCACAGGTGAGTCAAGTCCCGTCTTTCACCAGACCATGTCGACGGGTTAATTTTACTCATCAAAAAATGTATGCTTTTGAGTAAGTAGCCTAGAAAATAACTGTTTTAGACTAGGTATGCAATTTTTTAAATCTGATGATTAAGAAGGCTATTTTCAACGAGGTGCCGACTGCTTAATGGGTTAAACTATCTTTTATTCTGTGTGCACGTCATGTTTAGAATACATTAGGTTTAATGCAGGCTACATCACAGGCCTATTTTTTCTATCCTATAGCTACTTTTTTTATTATTATTATTTTACATCGTAACTTATTGGTTGACGTTCTTTACCGAACAGCTGTCATATTAGATCAATGGTTAATGTACGACTGCACGGCGTGAAATACGCGCAACTTTTCAGCGCATTTTTTTCTCTCTCATAGACCTGTTAATTATTTTCAACAATGTCCTGACTGTTTTAATATGTTAAGTAACTTTTACTTGGTGACTTTTACAGGCTTTTAATGGTTGTTCCATTGATCCTGCACTATTCATTCAATTGTTTTCAGTAAATATGTCTATTAAATATTCGCTAATGTTGATTCAGTGAATGCATGTCATGTTCTATATTTAATGTACAATGATCATAATTCAAGGCGAGCACGTCGCAGGTAAATGCCCCTTTTCAGGAGAATTTAGCATCGGATTTGGAATAGATTAAGTATTTTAAATGGGTCGCATACATTTATTTTTTTTATTTTTTTACCGTTTTCTGAAGGTTGGTTTCTCTTTAGACTAGTCGGTTACAAAACTTCCGTTTAAACGACAGTCAAATTAGTCGTAGCGCACATCCCTAATATATATATATATATATATATATATATAACATTGTATTACCTAATATTAGCTAAAACTGTCATAATATATATATATATATATATATATATATATATATATATGACAGTTTTAGCTAATATTAGGTTTTACATCACACAGTTTCATTGTAATAAATGTTGTAACGATGGTATTTTGGCGGAACGAGTTACAATGGCAACATGAAATCAAAATTGATAATACTCGTTCCTGGTTTTATTGTGAACTATCATCAGTGCACATTATTCCAAAGAAATAATTTGTATTCTTCATAATCTTTTATCAAAATGTAATAACTTTAACAAAACTTAAGCAATAGTTCACCCAAAAATGTCATCCCAGATGTGTATGACTTAATTCTGCTGAACACAAACAAAGATTTTTAGAAGAATATCTCAGCTCTGTAGGTCCATACAGTGCAAATGAATGGTGGCCAGAAATTTGAAACTCCAAAAAGCACAAACACAGCATAAAAGTAATCCACAAAGGCCTCGATATACTCCCGGAGAAGTTCTTATTCATTCAGAGGTAAAAAGAAGTTATAAACAGCCGAGCAACGGTATACTGTTTGCAAACATTCAGACACCCGCCAGACCACTGTGGGAGGCGTTTACAGGAGCATTTAAATATGAGGACGATACATGTAAAACCTTAAATAATGTAACTATAAAATGTGTTATCAATGACTTTATGCTTCATTCTATGAGTATAATTCACATGAGGTCAGTAAAAGGAGTTGTTTTCACCACTCGCTGATGATTTTAAGTAACATATGCTGTAGAAAATGTTTAATTAGTCTGGTTTACATTTTAAATTCATGGCGCTAATGCGCTAACACGCTATACGTGGCCATAATATGCGGCGATTACACTCTGTTATTGTAATTTATGATGACACTGATACTGCTGCAAAGATGAGCGTATAAAAGTGTTAATGTAGAGAATACAGACAAAAGAATAATGATAGGCATATCTTACTTTGGATGCCAAACACAGATGTGTAAATGGCTTTCACTGCAGATGGCACACGAGAGTATTTGAGTAGATTTGATTCCTTTTGTAGACTAATTAAACAAAACAAAAAAATCGCATGACATGGTCTCGGAAAATTTCTCTGCATGAACGATCGTACAGATGTAGGTAAATATGCACCAGCTCACTAATAACGATACACGCCGGTATGTTTTTTTTGACTGATTTAGACTGACTGAACAACATAAACAGAATGAGCTGTCGGAGTCAAGGTAGGTGGAGCTCCAGGTCACACCTAATAATAATGTGGACCAATGGCAGTAAGGTGTTTAGCAGTCGGTTAGAAGTTTTCCCAGGCGAGCTGTTATGAACCACCGAAACGAACACACAAACAGTCTTTTTGGCCATATTTTGTTCTAGTTGACGTCATACCCGTTCATTCTTCGATTTCATATGAAGTATATTTGGGCCTTAAGACTCCAGTGGTTTAATCCATATCTTCAGAAACTCTATGACAGGTGTGGGTTGAGAAACAGATCGATATTTATATCCTTTTTTTTACTATAAATCTCCACTTTCACATCCTTTTGTTTTTGGCAATTCACATTCTTTGAGCATATCGCCAGCTACTGGGCAGGGAGGAGAATTTATAGTAAAAAAGGACTTAAATATTGATACTACCATACTACTCTTATTATTTTTACTATTTTAAATGGCAGTGTGAGAGTAGTGTGGAAGTATTTGATTCCAAATTCAGCCTTTTCTTTTTGGCTGATGTAACCTAGGCCTCGCAAGCTATTGGTTTTAAGGAGTCTTTTTACAGCTGAGTTAAAGCTGCTTTGTGCCTGGTTAAAATTCCACATAAAAGCCAGACTAAATTATGCCTGTTCTGACCCACCTTAGTCCTTATATTATCAAAGGCAGTTCTGATGCTGCTTTGGTTCTACACAAATTAAATGTAGCATCAGAGCAGCCTTAAGCTTGGTTGTCGTTACGATAGAGCATACTGTACATTTCATAATTTAGTTTCATATTTAAAAGTATAATTTCATATTTTTTATTCATTTAATATTTCTACATTAATAATTTTATATTTAAAATATTAGTCTCAGAACACTATTTATGCAATTGTAATTGCTATATAAATTCATTTATGCCCCCTCTGAGTAGCATTAAACAGTCTGTGTAAATACACCTATATGCCATTTCAGATCCAGCTTCTGTGCCACCTTTCAAAGTCTTTAGCAAGTTTGTCCACATGGCAGCCATCTTTAAAACACTCTTGAGCAGGCTGGGTAGCTATTTTTCTATGTAAACAAGCAGCATACAAGAGCAGCTCCTATCCACTTGAATGAGGAATGACCAAAATCTCCAAAGCGGTTGGTCAAGATTACGAACAAAGAACATATTTCAAATCAGCAGTAAAATCTGACAACACTGGTTTCATAAATTGTCCTTCTTTAACTCAGATTACACTAAAAAATTTGATTTTCCCAGCTTGTCTAGCTCCAGTGATTGGCTCTTTTACCTGTAAGGTGGGACTTCCTTGTCTACATCCGTTGACCGTTTGGCATTCAACTTTCTCCCATTAATTTTAATAGAAGTGGCCCGTCTCTGCATCTTTGCACCTTTGCAAGTGTAAAGATGGTAAGTTAACCAATAGGCGAACAGCTTTTTAGTCTACTGTTGTAGGTAAAGCAGCCTTTCTTAAGTCTTGCCAGTTGTAATCCAGTAATGTAATGGCAGTTAATGTAACAATGGTAATGGCAATAATACCTAATAACAATAATAATAATAATAATAAATAAAAAAACGAAAAAAAAACCCAGAAGTGTTACCTTTAGGAAATAACATACTCCTGGGGGTGAACTTGACATTCAGCCTCTGTGTCCTGGTCAAAAAGCCTCCTTAAAGTGGGTGCCAGTGGTGTTTCAGGAGGGGAGTAGTCCTCAGCAATTGATGGCAAAACCACATTCAGGTCCTGCTTCATTCTTTTGAGCCACTCTGACTTTTAACGATCCAATCCATTACAGAGGGATAACATTTTTGAAAATCCTGTTTCACCCTGAAGTGTCACATTAAAGTAAAATTGGTTGTGAATGCCATTTCATGTTGACCAAAAAAATGTAATAGTGCCTACATTTGCTGTTAAGTGAATGAATTAGTTTTATTCTGTTTAGATGAAGTTCGCACGGGAACATACAGGCAGTTGTTTCATCCAGAGCAGCTTATAACCGGGAAGGAAGATGCTGCCAACAACTATGCCAGAGGCCATTACACCATTGGCAAGGAAATTGTTGACCTGGTACTTGACCGTGTTCGCAAATTGGTAAGATGTTTTTCTTAGCAGTATTAAGTTGTACTCATTTTCTTTCATAACTCACAATTGTGTTTTTAGCTATGAATCAATAATATTTGTGATTGTCTTTCTTGAAGTGCGATCAGTGCACTGGACTCCAGGGGTTCCTCATCTTTCACAGCTTTGGTGGTGGAACTGGTTCAGGCTTTGCTTCACTGTTGATGGAGAGGTTGTCCGTTGACTATGGCAAGAAATCAAAGCTTGAGTTTGCCATTTACCCTGCACCTCAGGTACTATAATGTTCCTTTAACTTAAATAAGTAAGCGGGGTTTAAATAATTGGTCTATTTTAAAGGCAACATTTAAACAAACCCATAGCCCTAATTATTAAAATTTGTCACGTAACTTGACCCACACTGTTTGTGTTACGAACGAGAATGATACCTCGAATTGCATGGGTTTTTGAGGAGATGTGTGCTATTACTTTTTTCTTAGCAATCAGATTTATGATTTTCACCTGGCAAACAATAAAACAGCAAAAAAAATTCCATAGGCATACATTAAAGGATGGACCGTATCTAGGGACCAGAATATCATAAGTTTTGGGATAATGCACAAAAATCGCTCATAATACATAATTGGGGAATGCACATATAAAAAATGTATACGCTTACTTAAAATGGAGAAAAAAATTATTCAATAAGAAAACGTGCATAAACTTATGGATAATATGGATACACATTTACCCAGTATATTCCTCTAGAATTTATATTGGAATATACTGTAGACGTGCATTAAAAAAGTCATGTGACTTTGCCATGTGAATAGAGAGAATATCATCAATATCATCGCATAGCATCTCAAATGTTGCTCTGATTTTTCTGAAATGCCGTAGCCAAAGCCTGTCATCAAAATAATGTTGTGAAAATTCTTGGCCGAAATGGAAAATCATGGACACACTGATCCGAAAACCGAAAATAATTATTTAATTTAATTAAACAAATTCTAAATATTATATTACATTACTTAACATTATTATAATATATGTATTATACATAATATATATAATTTTTGTAAGTGATTACACTTAGAAAATATACATTATCCTACCATAAAATTTAGGCTCAAACTACTTTGAAAACTTTGGATAATATTTTTTAATATTGCACAATTCTGTAGATGTAAAAACTGACTTTTTGCTGGGTTTCTCTGTGACAGCGTCACTCATTGATCCAGTTTACGATGATAAGTTTGAATTTGCGGGTATTCATGAGACCGCAGGTGTGTTAGACATCACTGATGTAGAGCACCTTGAACAGTAGGTGGCAATATTTGAGCACTGCATTTAGTGTTGTGTCATACAAAACAGCCTCCCAGCCTTGTCACGAGCATGGGAAACTCTTATTAATGTGGTAATAACCAAGAGAGCGATCGCTTCACTTCTGGGCATGTGGACTTTAATGTGCAACTAGGAAATGTAAAAACTAACTGAAAGCATAACACAGTATGCATTCATGAACTTCCATGAGTTCTTTTATGCTGTTGCGCTTGTTCGTGTGGATTTCTCCATGATGGGCACACCACACACATACTGTGTATATACACAGGTGCGTGTATCTCAGCTGTTAGCACGACCTTTTTAATTGTCAATATATCATAAGTCAGCCGCTGTTTACATTAAATGTAATTAAACCAAGTTCATTCCGCATAAATGCTGTATTTTCTTTGTCAGTGTTTCATACCAGATATTAAAGCAAAGGTTTTGGTTGACATTTTTGGGCTATTTTCTATTTTGACCAAAAACATCATTTTATGCCATTTTCTGTGGCCAAAATTTCGGTGCATGCATACTGTCATTTACATTATTACATTACAAATTATTAAAAGAGCCACAGTGGCTTCAACTCACTTTTCATTTCTATTTTCGCTAATTTCTCCAGAAGTGACGATTTTGTTCTCTTAAACAAATGGAATGGAAACTGCTTTATTTGCTAATTTTTTTTTCATGATATTCAGATTTTTCACATAAATTCGCAACTTGGATGGAAACATAGCTATAGAGACTTTGGAGGTTCTAGTTCATGAATAGTTGCACGTATAACTAACAATTTTCTGTTGCTTCAGTGTTGTTGTGATCTTTCTTCAGGTTTCCACCGCCGTGGTAGAGCCCTACAATTCCATTCTGACCACACACACCACCCTTGAGCACTCTGACTGTGCTTTCATGGTGGACAACGAGGCCATCTATGATATTTGCCGCCGTAACCTGGACATAGAGCGTCCCACATACACCAACCTCAACCGTCTCATTGGCCAGATCGTGTCATCGATCACAGCCTCCCTACGCTTTGATGGAGCTCTCAACGTTGACCTGACGGAGTTCCAGACCAACCTGGTGCCTTACCCTCGCATCCACTTTCCTCTGGTCACCTATGCCCCAGTAATCTCCGCTGAGAAAGCCTACCACGAGCAGCTGTCTGTTGCCGAGATCACCAACGCCTGCTTCGAGCCAGCCAATCAGATGGTGAAGTGTGATCCCCGGCATGGAAAGTACATGGCCTGCTGTATGCTGTATCGTGGAGATGTGGTTCCTAAAGATGTCAATGCTGCCATCGGAAGCATAAAGACCAAGAGGACCATTCAGTTTGTTGACTGGTGTCCTACGGGGTTCAAAGTTAGTCTTTTTGGGATTTTTTTTTTTTTAACTCAAAAATCCTGATTTATCTTAGCATTAAATCTTAAGATAGCTATTTATGATCTCTTTTAATTAATTCTCTAGTATGCATTGAATTGTACATTGGCCTCAAAGTATTTGGACGCTTGAATATTCCGGGTTCAATACAAGTTAAGCTCAATCGACAGCATTTGTTTAAAAATGTATTTAGACGTGTCCCCCCTTTTCTTAAAAAATAATAATAATAGCAGAAATCTGGGTTACAGTGACACAATTACTTAACTCGTATTGAACCCGGAATATTCCTTTAAGCCACACTTCCAAATGTCTGATTGTCATTACATTCAACACAAAATATCAACCAAAGTGACAGTTATTTTAAAGAAAGATAGCATAAGCACACTTTTCAAGCAAAACATTTCACAAAACAAAGTTTGGTTTAAATTATAAAACAAAATAAGTACAAAATCATGATATCTAATGCTATGACATTAATTTTCATTTTATTGTGGCTTAAGAGTCCAAATAATTTTAGGGTCACTGTATGTCAGCATGTTGCCACATTCACTAAATTACTTTCTTTTTTACCTTAATCAGGTTGGTATCAACTATCAGCCGCCAACTGTGGTTCCAGGAGGCGATCTAGCCAAAGTTCAAAGAGCAGTATGCATGTTGAGCAACACCACAGCCATTGCTGAGGCCTGGGCCCGTCTGGATCACAAGTTTGATCTAATGTATGCAAAGAGAGCCTTTGTGCACTGGTATGTCGGAGAAGGTATGGAAGAGGGTGAGTTTGCCGAGGCTCGTGAAGATTTGGCCGCTCTTGAGAAAGATTACGAAGAGGTCGGAGTCGACTCTCTCGATGGAGAAGCAGAGGAGGGAGAGGAATAAATACACTTTTACTCTTAAATGTTCAGAATATAGCAACAAATGTTGACTTGCTTTTAGAAGTGTTTTAGGCATTTATTAATCAGCATTTAAAAAATCTAGACACTAATAACCACTAATCAAACAATTACAATATACATTACATAAGGAGTGTTACAGGATACTACACTATAGATTAAACAGTTGTTCAAAATAATTTTCGTCAGTAACAAAAAGATGTTGATGGCTTCGAACAAAGTTAAGCATGATTAAATGCTTTCTTCTTCAATAAATGTCACTTGTTTTTTTCATTGCAAGGCACATTTGATTTTTTTTTTTACCCTTACTTACAGCAGTGTAATTGATTTCCTAACTTTGCAAACTTGCATAATAACATCCTTCTTATAAAACATGCACAAGAATTGTCACAGCCCAGCATGACAACAGTTTTACATCAAAGTACCTGCACTTTTCTGCAAAGACAGATTCCAACAAAGAAATAAAATGCCAAAATAGATGACTTAACATGTTGGAAATGTTGTAAACAGCATCCAAATTATTTTAATATTAATATCTTCTAATATTTAATGTTGTAGTTGTTTTTCCAAAGAAAACAGTGAAGGATTGGATAACAAGTCTGATTATAACTAAGAAAGGTTTACCATAGGAGAGCTATTTGTCAGGCTGGTCTGTTAATGCCACAGGTACAGTTAAACAATGAATGTTTACATTAAAACAAAACAATTAAGGTTTTAGTCCCAAAAACTTCCAGAGTAAACAGCCTTTATGGAGTGTTCATGGAAAAGATGGAGTGCATCTTTGGTTGCTGGTTAGTTTTAATACAGAAATCCAAAATATCAATAAAGCCTTATTATCATTTGAATGACAAAAGGAAGGATTCCACACAAATACAAAATTACACAGTAAGTTCTCAGTCTTAAATGTGCATATGAACCATTTCCATCTTTTTTTTTTTTTTTTCCAAGATCACATCTGTTTTGCTATAATTTTCGATCAAATATAGGCATTTTTAAAGAGACATGCAATACCCCCCCATTTTGTAATTTAAGTTATTTACAATACTGTTTTTAAATGAAAGGTTTTGATGTCTTAAATTTGTAAAATTATAAAGTTATCTTCATAATCTGAAACGGATATTAAAGTTAAACTGCATATTTATGTTATAAAAACAAACAAATTGGCAAGCCCAGATGGAACCTGCACACTTTTACCACATTTTCTGCTTTGATTATGATGGAGAATTTGCAAAAATTATTTAAAGGGATAGTTTACTAGAAAATGAAAATTGTCTCATCATTTACTCACCCATATGCCATCCCAGATGTGTATGACTTTCTTTCTTCTGTTGAACGCAAACAAAGATTTTTAGAAGAATATCTCAGCTCTGTAGGTCTGTACATTGCAAATGAATGGTGGCCAGAAATCTGAAGGTCCAAAAAGCAGCATAAAAGTAATCCATAAGACTCCAGTGGTTAAATCCATATCTTCAAAAACAATATGATAGGTGTGGGTGAGAAACAGATCAATATTTAAGTCTTTTTTGCTATAAATCTCCACTTTCACATCTGAAAAAGCTTTGTTTGTGTTCTGCAGAAGACAGTCATACACATCTGGGATGGCATGAGGATGAGTAAATGATAAGAGAAGTTTAATTTTTGGGTTTACTAAAGTGAAGCGAGTAATTTCCGCAACACAAGCCTCACCAAATGGAATTGAAAAAATATTTTTTTTCAAACTGGTTTCCAGAACGCCTCCCACCTGATATTGGTTAGACAAACTGATAGCCCCGCCCCAAACTCACACCACTGGTTTAGTCAACATTGTTACATCAGGTTGGTAGAGATGCTCAAACAAACAGCCAAAGTGACTACACTTTTTAGGGAAATCAACCTACGAATGGCTTACTTATAGTCTCTGCATATTAACTAAGATAGGAGAAATTATTTAACATCTCAAAATATTACACAATTCACCTTTAATTATGGCAAAATGTGTTAGAGTAGAGAGTACTACTCTTATTGATAGCTGAAGGCATGATCAAATTGGCCAAACTATTAAATAAGCAAACACAAGTTGTAGACAGTGTTGTGAACTTTGAGAATTACAGGCGTTTTGCAGAAGACTGTAAGTTCATATTCCGTGTGGGCCAGCAAATAGGTCAAGAACCCAAACCTGTATCAGATCAAAGTGCATCTAATGAAAAAAAAAAAAAACGTTTCACATTCTAATGAAAAGGTTTAGTGAGCAGAAATTCATTGCATTATAAAACCCGCCCTTGGGGGAAGACCAGAGCCGGGTCCTTGAGGGAGTGGTGGGAACGGACATGAATATGATGGTTCCATATTTGGCAAGGGGTAGGACAAAGGCAATGGCTGAGATATTGGTGTAGCTTTTACATGGGCTGGAGAACCATTAGAAAGGCCTTGGAAGGGTGTGGAGGAGCTGGAGGTTTCCTGAGGTTGTGAAGAACCATTAGAGGAGCCCAGAGGAACCTGAACATCTTTTAACACTGTCTCCTGTAGCTTATCAATCTTCACACGCCTCAGATGGGCCAGTTTTCTCTTGCTCTGGTAGTCATCGATAAAGCTATCCAGAGATAAAGTTCCATCCAAGAACGAATCGGCCATGTTCTACAAAACATAAAGGAGGATCTTTGGACATTGCACAAGCTTCAATGACTGGTGTGTTAAGAAATGTTCCGGGTTCAATACAAGTTCAGCTCAGTCGACAGCATTTTTGGCATAACGTTGATTTCCACACACAAAAAAAATACTGTAACTCATCCTTTTGTCTTTTATTAAAAGAAGTTACAGTGAGGCACTTACAATGAAAGTGAATGGAGCCAGTCCATAAACAGTCAAATACACAGTTTCAAAAATATAGCCAAAAGACATAAACAATATGCGTGTTAAAATGATTTTAATGTGATGAAATCGCTTACTAACCTTTTCTGTGTGAAGTTGTATCCAATATTACAACAAAAACCTAAGTAATTCCGTTATTGGATATAATTTCACACAGATAGGGTATGTAAGGGATAATGTAAAGTCATCTGGTTGTTATCGCACAATAAACCCCAACAGGGTGATTAGGACCCCGACGCGAAGCAGAGGGGTTTTGTATCACCCTGAAGGGGTTTATTGTGTGATAACAACTGGCTGACTTTACAATATCCCGCTTATTACATGGCTACTAACCAAATAAAAATACATGAAAAATATATTATTGATTTACGTTGAAGTTATGTAATTTGAGAAGAAATGGCTGAACCGCTAAAATCCACCTCTGGTTTGCGTCGTTCTGTTGGTATTTATTTTGTGAAAATGACCGTCTGACTCATTATTCAGCCATTACAAGACTACTTGCCAAATTAACAAATAGATGGGCATGAAACATTGATTTGAGTTCAAATTATATTATTAGCTTACTTGTAGAGATTGCAGAGTGATGCGACAAGCAGGAAAGATGGCTCAGATACCTGGATGAGCGGTCTGATACGTCAATGTGCGGTGGTTACAGAGAAATATCAGACTGCTAGATGGCACCACTGACCAATCAGAATAGATTATTCCAGGCAGCAATGTAATAAGTGATTTTATCATACTGAAATCATGTTAACATGCAAAATGTTTATGTCTTGTGACTATAATTATAGAATATGGACTTGCACTATTCACTTCCATTGTAAGTGCCTCACTGTGAATTTTTATTTTATTTATTTTTACGGGTTAAATATAATTTTTGTGGTAATTAACATTATGCCAGAAATGCTGTTGATTCATCTTAACCTGCATTGAACCCCAAACATTCCTTTAAGCTGATATCTTGCATTTCTAAAAATACAGTTTTTTGTTTTGTTTGCTTTTTAAGAATTTGGTTTAGTTACCTCTGTTTCTTCCTCAATCTTGGCTCCCTCAGTTTGCAAAAGAGCCAGCAACGTGTCCAGTGAACTGCTTCCTGAAAGATGATCCAATTTAAAATATGATTAAATATAAAACAACTGAAATATTAAAATCTCATCTGTTAATTTTAAAATGCCATTAAAAAGAAAAACCCTACACACTACCATAGCTCACAAAAAACAATCAGTATTTATTACAACGTTTTGGTCCTGTGACCTTTATCAGGCATTAAAACAATTTTGAAATCCTAGAAATGTTATGAATGAAATACTAATGTACTGCTAACAGCGCAGTAAAAAGTTGTTGAAAAGTCTTCATGTTTTGCAGTCCAATCCAATGTTGGCTAAATTACTCAATAAGTAATCCACTACAAATTACCATTACTTTTCTAAAAAATGTAATCAGATTATTTTACTGATTATTTCATTTAAAAAGTAATCACATTACTAGAAAGTTACTTTCTAAATCACTTTTCCTACAAAAGTGTTTGGAATTCCACTCAAATTCAAAATGTCTACTGGTATATTTCCTCCTCATTGTCGCACACCCTTCACCTCTCATAGGAACACTAACAGACGTTCATATGATTTAATATTTTAAATGTATTATACATAAAACTTTAGCACAAGTAATGTACTTCAAGTCAGTAACTGTAATCTGATTACAAGAATTTAAAATGTAATGCTTTTGACTAATAAGTATTTATATTACAGTAACTAATTACTTTGTAACTAATTAATTTCATTTGACACAAAGGATATTAAAAATCAGGGTTTATATCATGTCTGGTTCATTCTTCACACTGAAAGTTGTGCATATGTAGTAGCACAAACAGGTATTCAAAGCATACATTAAATTTGCATACTTTTCACATTAACATATTTTGCAGTGTACAATACATACCGTATAAACAGTATGAGTAATACGTCACTCTAAACATATATATTGACTCTAATGGGCTCACTGTCCAAACAAAGAAATCATCATAAACTGTTTATAACTGTATTTGAGTCTGTCCTACTCACGTGACAGCAGAAATCTGAGACCCTGCTGTAAGCAGTAACATTTTGCATTTCTTTTATAAAAACACTACTGTCATTGTACACTGTCTCTGATGGCAACCAAATAAACCAACCCATAAAGGCAGCAGGTTTAGAAACTGAAAACACTCCCTGCATTGTGAAGTAGTAAGAAAAACTTTGTGCTTTCTAATGTTAATACATGAGTGTTGAATTTCTCTTTGTAGTTGTTCAGGTCTCCTTTTTTTTTTTTTTATCAGAGTAACCGTGGTCTATCTGCTGTACCCTACTGACCATGATAAATACACTTTATAAATAAACCTTTGCGCAGTTCCGTTTACTTCATCTAGTTGTCAAGGGATAAAATGTGATAAGACCAAATACAAGGTTTCTAAATGTATGGAGAACACTGGATAAATACTGAGCATGATACAAACTACAAAGAGATGTGAACCAAGCACATAAGTGTCTAGATCAGGGCTATTCAACTTCGGAAAGGTTAGGGGCTGCAAAACTGGATCCCTGTACCCTCGAGGGCCGCACTCTTAATTTGTATGATCATACACTACCGTTCAAAAGTTTAGGGTCACTTACTCATTCTTTATTTTTAATTTTTTTCCACATTTTAGAATAATAGCAAAGTCATCACAACTATGGAACAACATAAATGGAACTATGGGAATTATGTTGTGACTAAACAATCGAAAATAAATCAAAACTGTGTTATATTTTAGCATCTTCAAAGTAGTCACCCTTTGCCTAGAATTTGCAGACATGTACTCTTGACATTTTCTCAACCAACTTCTTGAGGTATCACCCTGGGATGCTTTTTAAACAGTATTGAAGGAGTTCCCATCTATATGCTGGGCACTTAGTGGCTGCTGTTCTTAATTATTCGGGCCAAGTCATCCATTTCAAAAAAATATATATTTTTTTTTAAAATAAAATGTTCGTTTTGTAATTAAATAAATTAATATGTTGGCACAATTATATTTTTGTCTACAAAACTAATTTCAAACATTTAAGCATAAAACTTCAGATCAAAAGATTTTTAAGATCATGAGAAACATCTCAGTCAAGTGTTTCAAAACTTTTGGCCGGTAGTGTACATACACACTTACACATATGTAGTGCAAATCTAATACAAATCTGTTATCTAAGATCACTTAGATATTTAGATCACTAAAAAACATTGCGTGAAAGCGTATCAACGGCGTCACTGCAGGAATTTTTTTAATTTTGTCCTTTAAATACTGTTGTCATGACGAGTACATATCTCTGAATAGCTATTGAAGAGGTTGGACAGATTCGCAGCATGTTGATTAACTCAAGTGAGACGATTACAAGTGCGCATGTTTGACTGACAGGCTGCGCCTGAGCGCACATGTACTGTGTGATTGACCACCGCTCTCATAACATCAGACATGCACAAAAATATTTCATGTTTTTTTATTTATTTGTAACATTCTCTTGCAGTTGAATTCCCTATCTAACGTGATTCATCAATGTAGAGAACTAGCGTAAATCCTCACGAAGATGAACACTTCACAGATTTGATAGGTTGCTGATAAATTTATTTCTGATGATGATATCATAATGCGGGCCGCTTGCTGGTCTAGATGGTGTAACTTAGCAAATAGAAAAGAGGCGCTACAGTACGTGACCAAACCGGTTCACCGGGATGTTTGCCAAAGAAGAAAGACAAAAAAAGTTTGGATTACAGAACACTGTTCTCCTTTATTTTCCCACCTCTACTGGAATATTTTCAATAGTTTGAATTGACTAAATAATAAACCTATTTATTTATGCCTAATCGATTGTGTAATAACAGGGTCATGGTTAAAGTTTACATCTCACCTAGCGTGGACTTGCGGAGCTGATAGGCCTCGTGGAGCTCTTGTAAACAGCTGTAGCGTTTGGTCAGCTGAATCTTCTGGTGGTCGAGTTCGGGCTGCAGGCCGAGGTTCTGCTCTGCCAGACTACGATTACTGGCAATCGTCAGCTCTTTATTCTGTTGCATTTCTTGCATCTGTGACCACAATAACAGGAATCAAAATGTGAGGAAACAGACTCTTCTGCTCTTTTATGGAAATCATCAGGCATACAACTTTACTAAAGAAAGCTTCAGTTAACATGCACACATGTTCTTGTGTCAGCTTTGACTCATCCTGACCACACCAAGATAATTAAAGGAAACCAATGCAAACTGAGTTCTGCTTACACAACTTAAAATGTTTTTTATTTATTTATTTATTTTTTTAATGGTAACACTACAATAAGGTTCCATTTGTTAACAATATTAGTTAACATGAACTAACAATGAACAAAACTTTTTAAAAATCTATTACTATATGTTGAAATGAACATTAAGATGAATAAATGCTGTAAATCAAAAGCAGCATATGTTAACATTAGTTGCACTATATGCACTATAAACCAACAATGAACAATTGTATTTTCATTAACTAACATTAACAAAGACTAATAAATGCTGCATGATTAGCTCATGACACCTAATGCATTAACTAATGTTAGTATGGAATCTTATTGTAAAGTGTAACCTTTTTATTATAAAACAAGGCAAGATTTATTTAGCATATTTCAAACACCATAGTGACTGAAAGTGCTTTACAGGCATAACAAATAAAGAAAAATAGATATAAAAAGTTATGTTTTAAATATCCTAAAATGTAATGATAAATGAACAAAGGGGGAAAAAACAAGTTTAATTAAAAAATTGGGTAACACTTTACAATAATGTTCATTTTGTTAACATTGCATAATGCATTAGGTATCATGAACTTACAAAGAACACCATTTATATATATAAATATATTAATGTTAATTCATAATGCATTAACAAATGGTAACATATTCAACTTTAAAAGTTAAAATTTATTAACACAGGCAGAAATTAACATGAACCCTTTAAGCTCTGAAGGTGTTTTTAAAGATTTCCTGTTTCAGTGGTATACCCAAAATCCCATCTGTCTGTGGGTGGTAAACACTGGTGCGAATCGATTTAATACCCAACAATTCATATAGTTCGTGGAGTGTCCGTGACATAAATGTCATGCCCTGATCAGTGAGGATTTATTTCGGAATCCGCACTGGGGAGATTATTCTGAAGAGTGCCTCCGCAACATTACACGCCGAGATTCTGCACAGAGGCACTGCTTCCAGATATCGCGTTGCATAGTCCACAGAACCAAAACAAAGCGGTGTCCACGTGCCATCTGCTCTAATGGCCCAACGAGGTCCATGCCAATTCTTTTGAAGGGGACCTTGATTGTCAGAAGGGGGCGCAACGGTGCTCTTGGGATGGCCGGCGGATTCACCAGCTGAAATTCACGGCATGCCACACACCACCTAAGAACATCCCCGTGAATGCCCGACCAATAGAAATGGGCTATTAGTCAGTTCAGTGTCTTTTCCTGCTGTAAGTGACCCGCCATCGGATTATGATGAGCCATCTGGAATAACATTTCCAGACGGCTCCGTGGTATTAATAATTGGGTTGAATCCTCTATTGTCTGAGCGTCACTCGATACAACCGCTCTTTTATAATAGCAAAATACGGATATGAAAGTGCGATGTCTGGCTGGAGCTGCTGACCATCAATAACTTACACTTGGTCAAGGGCATGCCTAAGGGTTTTGTCTCTTGACTGCTCCAGAGGGAAGTCCCCTTCGGGAAATACTCTAAGGACAGGAGGGGCCGAACCCTCCCCCTCCCTTATGTCATCCTGACGTGGAGCTGACGAAGACCGCCCCGGCACTGCCTCCCCTGCCAAGACATCACACATTTCACATCTAGTAATTTTCTCACAGGACCCATCCACACATATTTCCTTTAATAGAGTTTTAAATTCTGGTCAATTAGTTCCCAAAATTAGTGGATGGGTGAGGTGGGAACTAACCGCAGTCTCCACTCTATGCTTTTGCCCCCCGAAGTTTAACGAGTGTCACCACATGATCATTGTGAATATCCCCATGCACAAACCTCACCCTTTTACTTGTGCCCAAAGCTTCGTCTTGAACCAAACATTGCTGTTTAGTGGTCTGATTGCAGCCAGTATCCACCAAGGCATGATGTGTACTCCCCTTGACGCTCACGGTATTCTGTATGCTCCGGCTCGATCGGGGGCAGCCCGTGGAGTGTTGGGGACCTGGATCAATGTTCCCAGCTGCATAACTGGGCATTGGTCCTGGAAATGCCCAGGTTCCCCGCAACTCCAGCAGGCTGGCCCAGGTGTTACGGCCGCACCCGTGTCAGCGGGTTCAATCACCTGAGGGGGAGAGCAAAAAGATATCGACATAAAGACATCGGCAGCAGGGAAATCCCCCGTGAACGGGGAGCCGGCTTCGGTGGTACATTTCCACGCCTCCGGGAAAACAGAATTGGCTGTAACAAAGGGACAGAGTGAGAGGAGGGGGAAAGAGAGAGGGAGGGGAGAGAGAGTTGGAGGGCTCTTCCGCCCTCTGATACGTCAACATATGGTCCTCAGCCAGTTGGATGCCCTCCTCCAGTGACGCCGGGCGGTGGCACTGGACCCACTCCGCCGTTCCTTTCGGCAGACGAAGGATAAGCTGATCCAGCACCACAAAATCGATGACTCCCTTGGCGTCGCAGTCCTCAGCCACTTCCTGGAGCTGTTGAGTGAAGGCAAATGGGTGGACACGCACATCCATCTTCATCGAACAGAAGTGTTGTTGGTGCTGTTCAGGGCTGTGCCCGACCTGCTGCAGGATGGTCTACCTCAGATCGTCGTTCACCAGGATACTCGCTGCCGGTAGTTGTTGTGCCGTGAGCTGGGCTTCCCTGGACAACAGTGGGATGAGTCTGGCCGCCCACTGAGTATGCAGCCAGCTCCAGATCTCAGTCATCCTCTCAAACAGGTCCAAGAATGCCTCAGGATCATCTTCTGCCCCCATTTTCATGAGGGCGACCAGAAGCATGGGGGCCGCTGTATCCGGGATCGCGGCCAAGGCTTTCTCCTGGTGCAGTAAGCTCCGGATCGCGTGCCGGTCCTTTGCTTGAGACTGGAGCACCTCCTGGAATCGGCGATCCTGGTCCTGGCGCAGCTCAAGCAGGGCCTGATGTTGAACATGATGCATACTGGCAAGGGACTTGATTACTTCCGCCCACAGTGAGGACTCCATGCCGGCATATATTTCCTCTAATCCCGGGATTCATCACCAGTGTAAAGGAGTTCCTTGTGGGGTGAAAGGAGGAAACGGTTAACAGGAGGATTCAACTTAGAAGGTTGGTCTTTAATAAAACATAACTCAAGAATAACTTTTCAGCATCCACATAAACAAACAACTTCGGCGGTTGAAGCGTGACTCTCTCATCGCCTCTGGCGTGGTTCCTCCTTATATCGCTCTCCCCAGTGCTTACTGCAATCAGAAACAGGTGTTAGACCTTATAGCAATCAGGTGTGTGCACCCTTACCTCTTTCTCTCTCCGGACGAACGCTCGACCATATCCCCAACACCACAGCAATTTTCACAGATAGCAGTGATATTTGACTGAACTCGGTAGTGAAGCGGCACAGACTATGAGCCCAGGTCAGGGGCTGTTCAAACAGATGGAACACAACAGACTGGAACCGAAAGCGAGGATCTCGAGACACACATTTCCAAGTTGAACATCTTTCCTGACAAAGCATTTAAACAACTCGTTGCTTAATCTGAGAAACGCTTATAAGAGAGCAAGACGCAACGGCCAAAGACCTCCACCAACTGTAAGGGGCGGTTCACACCGAACGCTTTTGCAACCATCCATTTATTTTTCTATGTAAACACACGCTAGACGAACATCTGTTTCCTTTTGTTTTTGTTTATTCAGCATCTCATGCAGCAGCGCTGTTTTTTTAGATGATGTGTCTAATTAAAAATAACTTTAAAAGCATATCGAGACACCTGCTTTCTGTTAAACTGTATTTGTTGCACTGTGTCAAGCCTTTATTAGCTCAAGAATGTGATCGATCTGAAATCATCGTAATACTGTGAGGATAAAATGTTTTAATTGAAATCAGATGCATTTCTGGTTTATACGTTTCTCTGGGCTGCATGAAGACATTAATTTTCTTTCTGACGTCACTAGCTTCAAATATGCAACTTAGCTGGCTAACGAATGCATATACGTGACCAGCTGGATATAAACTAACGCAAATAGATGGTAATAGATTGTAACAATCGTGACATTTAAACATTTGGGTAGGACTTGCCTGTATTTTTCTCACAATGTTCTAACCGCATGAGGTTAGCTTTAACGTTAGCGTCCTCTCGGCCTTGTCGGCAAGCATACTGCTGTTCTCTACTAATGCAGCATCTAGTCAACAAATTAATTACTTCAAAATATGACAATGTGTACTGTATACATACATTTTTGTTGTTGATGTTTTAAATATGCATCTTAAGTGTTCCTCTACATGCAGAATGTAGTCTCACATGTCAAAACAAACACCACAAGGCAACAGTGAAATGATTTTTATTTCACCTCTAGAGGCCGCTCTCTTACTTTATAATGACAGCGGACCCAACCCAGCCGCTCCAGCACCGGACGCAACGGGGAAAAACTTATCAGTGTGGATTTTTGCCGATAACCGATAGTTCAAGAAATCTGTTATCGGTGCCGATTAATCGGCAAAACCAATATATCAGTCGACCTCTAATGCTGTAAAAGTTTTGTTTATTGTTTCATGTTAACTAATGTTAACAAATGGAACCTTACTGTAAAGTGTTATCAACAACAGACTGAAACAAATAAAGAATAAAATGACAAAAAGTGCAGTCAAAATGTATAACATTACAAAAATAATTTATCCTAGTGTGCAAAATTGTCCCCTAGTGTCCCAAAGCCTCTCCAAACAAATGAAACAATAATTGTCAAACAATGCACGTTTTTCTAAACGAATAAAATTATGTATAAATGATAAATAAATAACAATACAAACAAAGCCCACATATGTCCAATTCATCGCTTTTTAAAACAAAGTGTTTCTAGAGGGGTAAAACAATACACTACAGTACATGCACATTTACACCATTTTATCTTTATTATATAGGAGCACAAGATTAAAATTTAACCCATTATGAAGTATTGCACTATTATACGTTCCTACCCAGTCTCTTTCTACAACACTTTCTAATAAATCAATAGTTACAGTCAAACGTTAAATGCTTATTATTTCATATAAAAACAAAGTCACATAAAACACAAGGGATTCTCATGAAAACAGTGAAATCTTCAAACCCCAGACACCTGTCACTGTTCCACACCCACTGTCAATGGTGAGATGGAAATTCTGTTTACAATTCCGGATATAAATGAGTCTTTCATGGCTGACATGTATCCGAACACCCACCTCATGCATTTCCCGGACAATTTCCCGGAGCTTGTCATCGTCCTCCAGCAGTTCGTTCAGCTGTGCGGTGGAATAAGAGTTAAATCTGTTCTGAAAGCCGGACATTTCTCCCATGGCGTTTGTTATTGTGTCTCTCTGCTACCGCAAGAAGCCTCTTATGTTTGTTCCTCGACCGGAAGTCGAGTAATGCCCGTTAAATCAGCGTGAGTAAATGGACGTGACGTCACGCACATGGACGTTTGTGCGACGTCAAGAGGCCATTCATATATCACAGATCTATTTTTAACGATCTATTTACTTTCACTCATGCAGATATAATAGTAAAATAATTATTTGTAATAATATACATTGTTTCTTGTATGAATATATAATATTGAAGGATATGAATATATATGTGATATAAATGTTTAGTTGTGTCTTTTTTTGTAAATCAGAAATTCTGCTGTAAAACTTACAAGGAAAGTCTACTTAAATAGGACTTTAGTGTTTTTATGTTATTTTAAGAACATTTTTATATAATTGGTTATTAAATATTAATTTGTCTTAATGTATTTATATTAATATAAATTAATTCCTTATGTGTATATATAAATATTAAATGATATATAAATCAGCAGAAATAATAAATAGAAATCATTCAAATTAATTTGTATCAATGTATTATTTATGTTAATACACATTATTTATTATATGTGTGTGTGTTTATATATATATATATATATATATATATATATATATATATATATATATATATATATATATATATGAGGATATTCATATATGATTTAAATTATATAAATGTTTATTTGTTTCTTTTTAAATCACATTCTATTGTGAAATGAAATTCACACATATACTTAAATAGGATTTTAGTGTTTGTAACCTTATTTAAGACAAAGTACTGTATATAATTTGTCTAACCTTTTCTATTGACTCCATAGTAAGCTTCTTTCTGCCAAAATTATTTTTTTCACTAATTTGCATTCATTTATTTATATTATTTAAATAAATTTGTATTAATATATTATTCATATTATTAAACTTTATTCCTTATTTGTATGTGTAAATATTGGATATTGATATATAAATCAATAGAAATAATACATAGAATTAATTATTATTTACTGTATGTTAATACATATTCCCTATATGTATATATAAATATTGGAGGATAATATTATTTAATCTTTATTATTGAATCAATGGTTAGCAGTTTCCATCAAAATTCCACAGTTTTTGTTACTGCTGTAAAATCACTGTAAATGAATTAAATTAAGCCTTGTGTAATTTTAATTTCTATATTGATGATGTGGTGGCCACCCTTACAAAAAAAGTACTATGATGTTACCATTGTACAATGAGTCAGAGTATCAACAGTAATACAGTGTACCATCTAATGACTGATAGAATCAAAACTGACATGAGAATATAAACATCATATTCAGCCCTCTTTCTTTCTTTATATGAACAAAACACAAATGAACAAACAGAATCTCAATGAAACAAAACCTGTGTATTGTACTCATGGACATATTGACAAAGACTGCTTTATGACTGTCTAACAAAAAATTCAACATTTCTGAATTCCACGTATCTGATTTTTAAATATATAATAATTATAACTCAAATAACTCAATCTATATCGAAAATCAAACTGGGATATTTTTAAATTTTTAATTCAATAAAAGTTTAGTTCAAATCAATTCTACCAGCTAGATACACTTTTTTTTCTAACAATAACTCAATTCAATTGCGCTTGTGTTGCTCTAGATTCTATGAAATGTATATTTAATATCATACAATGCAAATATATTTATACAATATGATAGTGAAATCATAAACTTAATTCAATCCTCTTCCACTTCTAATTTTTAAAAAATATTTTTCTTTCCAGGTCCTCACTTAGCAGAGTTTCCAAAACAATTGAATCAATCTTACTGTGTCTAAAACATAATGTACATACTGTACGTGAATCCTTTTTGTCCATGTATTCTTTTGTTGACTCAAACAAATGTTCTGTGTGCATGAGCTTGGCAGTTTGCATGCCAAACTGGCACAGCTCAAACAGAAGAATTTTGAGAGAAATCCAAGGTTTAAATGACACGCCTCCAATATGGTCAATGTGGGTTTGGAAATGTGCGTCAGTTGCTGCGTCAGTAATGTACATATAAATATCATACATCTGTGTGTTGTGACTCAGATTATATGCCATTAGAAGTGCATGGACAAACATGGTTAGTGTCGGTTTCAGTGAGTGTTAATGTTGTTGGATCCACTGATTTTGGAGTACTTTAGGTATCATGTAGACGCTTCAGTTTGTTGAATCTGTCGTCTGCATCAAACCCACTATAGCTGCAGGTGGAATAAGGGTGAAGCTTCTGCTTAAAACAAATATTGAAGAATGAAAAGAACACAAAACATACAAGGGTTAGCATAAAGTTACAGAACAACCATTTGCTTATACTAGAGCATGCCTTGTGCTTTGGTTTGGATCAAAGGACTTGGTTGTATAGAGACATAAACATGTGCATGATGGATGGTGTATTATCCGTTACTCACAGTTTGAGGCTGAGGGGTCAGAATTAGGGGCGTTTGGGGAAGATTGTGGCTGCATGGATGGATTCATCGGCTTCAGAGGAATCTTCACTGAGGGAAGAGATTCTTTGGGACACTTTGACTGGGGGAAAGACACCATTGCAACAAACAATTAGCATGCAGGTACATTTCGGAAGGGGTTGTAACCAGGGTCCAAGATTAGCTTTTTTTTAAAAAATAATAATAATTTACTGGCTATTTTGCATTATTTAGTCAGAACATGGCTACTTTAGAATGGCCATTAATGGAGAAAATATGCTTTTTGTAGTGGTGTAGTTACAACATCTGCCAGCGGGGGTGAACTGCCAAAGCATTAATTCTGGATGCTAGCTGAAAAAATATTTCATTCATGCAAACACAGCATACAGCACTGTGCAAATGACAACAAATTACAATGTTTACAATATGGGAAGGTTATAGTAAAGGACAAATATATATTACAACCAAGTACGACTGGGTATTGATACAGATTTCCCGATTTGATTTTGATTCACAAGCTCTTAATTTGATTCTGATTCATCTTGGGTATTTTTCAGTTATAATGTCCACTTTGCTTACATATGAAAGAAATTCTCAATTAATTGTCCCCTGTACAATTAAGAAAGTTAATTGTACAGGGGACCTTTTAACTTGGTACATTTATTTTATCATTAGTTTATCATTTTGGTCACATTTTAGTTAAAATCCATGTAATCCATGAATTACATCAATAAATATATCTTAAAATTGCTTATATTACATTGCATATACAGTAGTGTGTGTGTGTGTTTATGTGTATATATATATATATATATATATATATATATATATATATATATATATATGATGTTTTTTTTTTTTTTTTTGCTTTTTGTTACATGTTTATTGCTTACATGCACAAGTGCTAAACTGGTACTGTCTCTTTATAAATAGTGGCAGATCAGTGAGTTTCAAGTATTTTGGTTAAGCAAGAGAGTCACATGGTTTCTTTACCGCATCTGTGGTAAGTGTGATTAGAATAAAATGTTTCTATTTTTGTTGTTTTTTCAATCAACAACTGACAGTAAAGTAAGAGTATTAAAAGAGACATTATTCAACAACAAATGGATTGTGTGGATCTCGTCAAACCAAACTTTAAAAGGATCTTGGCGCTGAACTTCTTCACCTACTACTTGCATTAAAGTGGGTTGCACACAGAGTGAAAGACTGATTGGGATTTAAAGGAATAGTTTATCCAAAAATGAAATTTATTCGCCCTCATGCTATCCCAGATGTGTATGACTTGCTTTCTTCTGCTGAACACAAACAAAGATTTTTAGAAGAATATTTCAGCTCTGTAGGTCGAAACAATGCAAACAAAGTATATAGTGGCGATAAATTTGAAGCTCCAAAAAGCACATTAAGGCAGCTTAAAAGTAATCCATACAACTCCAGTGGTTAAATCCATGTCTTCAGAATCGATATGATAGATTTGGGTGAGAAACAGATAAATATTTAAGTCCTTTTTTACTATCAATCTCCACTTTCAGATTCTTCTTCTATTCTTTTTGGCAATTCGCATTTTTCGTGCATATCGCCACCTACTGGGCAGGGAGGAGTCGTATGGATTACTTTTATGCTGCATTTATGTGATTTTTGGATCTTTAAATTTCTGGTCACCATTCACTTGCATTGTAAGGACCTACAGAGCTGAGATATTCTTCCAAAAATTTTTGTTTATGTTCAGCAGAAGAAAGAAAGTCATACACATCTGAGATGGCATGAGGGTGAATAAATGATGAGAGAATTTTCATTTTTGGGTGAAATGTACCTTTAAGAATTGATATTGAGATCACTCAAATGAAGACTGCACTGCATCGAAAAATCTATATTTTTACCCAGCCCTACAACCAAGACTAAGGGAACATCATTCTCAAAACGATTACTAAGTGGACCATGCAGATGTTGCACAACAGAAAAAAACGAAGGGAGACACAAATAATAGATACATTTTATACAGTGCCTTCTCAGCAACACTGAAACAAAAGGAAAAAGATATTAACAATTACTCACAAAACACTTAAACAACATAAGAACCTGTCAACGATCATGAGCTGTCTCTCCTGTCTACTGATGGTCTTCCTCACCTCTTCATCGCTGTTGTTGTGTTCCTCTGCCTTTGCTTTCTTCTTCTCTTTCTTTTTCTTCTCGTCCTCTTTCTTCTTCTTGTCCTTGTCAGGGAGGATGTCGTCCAGCCAGGCAAGATCATGCTGCGAGAAGACCAGATCCAACATCTTCCTCACAACCATCAGACCGAGAATCTGTCGGAGGAAGTCATGTGGCACGTAAGCAGTGTCAACATTCAATAATAAAGCACATGCCAACAGTCTGTGTCCACTACATACATCACAACTAGTTTAGATTAATTTATTTTGACTAATGGCATTAAACCTGGTCCAGATTACAGTTTATTCTGGCGTAGAATCACCCACTTGGACAGGAAGAGACCAGGCATGTAAACCAACCAACTAACCACAGTTCATTTTCTTTTTACATGGCATTTAGGGGTGGGTTTATCTGAAATAGGTTATACCAATGCATGTATTCAAATGATACAAATTATTCTGCAGGCTCTGTGAACTACTGTACAGAAAACACTGAAAATTAGTGGAAAGAGTTTATAGAATTTCTAATGAGAATTTTGGTCCATCTAAATGTAATAATTAAAGATTTTTTTCACAGACATAAAAATCCTAGGTCTAGATTGGTGTAAAGTACCAGAATGTGTGGAGAATAGAGGTCTGCAACCCAAGACCCAAGAAAGGCCTACCGAACTTGTTTCGCACACACGCTCTTACTCACAAAACACGTGCGAACAGACGAGTTAAGGGGCGTTCACACCGAACGTGTTTATACATTCCATTATTTTCCTATGTAAAAACACCTGCGTTCTGTTTCATTCGACTATCTTTTAGCGCAGGTGTCACAAAGATTCGACATTTGATGTGACTGTTACATTTTTACACATGATTCCAGATGGTTCTGCACCAAGCAAAGTTTTGGCCCTTGATAAACAGTAAGCCATGATTTTCCCCCTTCTGCTGTGTGCTGAAGGGCCACCATACCATGTTTAAACTGTGTTTGTTTACCGTAATAATACTGTTACAATGCTGCCTACGATGCTTACATAAAATAAAGCCTATTGCCACATTACTTGCTTGGAGAAGAAATTATAAAGAGCAATTTCGGGGTGAGGTTCGGGCATAAAATCTGATGTTACTCTTCTGGTCGGGTAGGGTCGGGTCACACGATTATGGGTACGGGTCGGGTACGGGTTTCATATTAAGGCCCGTGCAAACTTCTAGTGGAGAACTCTCACCATGACTGGGAAAACGATTGCAGCCACGGTAGACTTGAGGATCCAGAGAACGGCCAAACAGGTGATCTGCACCAGTGTGAAGAGGTGCACACGGCGAAGGGGTACGTGCCGCAGGAACACAAAATCAGGCTGGTGTTTGGCTGGCATCAGATACAGCTTTATCCTGTCCCAAAACTGAACAAAATGGGAAATTCTGGTGAAATCAAGGAATGTACACTGAGCTGAAGATAAAGCACACTTTATCACAAAAAGAAATTTGATTTCAAGAGATAAAACAATAGATAAACTGTTCAAAATGAAGACAAAAGGTATTTGGACACTTTCTGGTTGTCAAATGTTACTGGAACATGTCCAGTGTTAATGTGGTTACTCCGCTAGGACATCTGTGTGAACTTTGGGGAACTGATTTCATACATCCACATAAAAATCAGCATGACACAAATGGATTAACAGTCATTGAGCAAAAATGGCTCCGAAAAGTCAAGCTAGCTTTAAGAAAAGCTCTAGCATAATTCCTTGGCAGATGATACTAGCTTTGATATTTTGTATCTAATGCAATAACATTCAGACATTTATAAGGGTGGCAAAAGTGTCCAAAAATACTTTTGCAAAAGCAGTACAAATGTGTACCTGAATTCCATGGAGAGAGGCAACACCCATGTATAGGAACACACCATACAAGACAGGCATAGGGATGTACTGTACAGAAAACCACAAAATACTTTTTTACAGCTTCTAAATAAATATTGCACAATGATAAACAAGTATGATTTTACAAAACTACAAAGAAAGTTTTGATTACTGTAATACCTGCAGTACTGGCGCAAGAAAAATTGACACTCCGGTAAGGACAAACACCAATGTCCCCGTTAGCCGCTGTTCCCTTTAATAAACACAAACATGACATCAACATAATGTACCATCCTCATAACAGCACAGAGAAATAGTTCCAAACTCTCATTTTGACTTACCGCACACCGAGGAACTGTGGCTGCTCACCAGGTGCGCTGGACTCGCTTTCCATCTTCAGAGAGTCAATGTGTGCGATTGAGATGACGGTAGCCGCCACATACCAGGGTAAACCCATGAAGGAGCAAACAGCCATGAGGATGCCCACCCAGAACAGATCCAGGTGATAACCACAACCTTTCTTCTCAAGCGTAGTGTTTGAAAATGAGAAAAAGATATTTATTAATGTCACATGGAAAAAAAACTTTTGCCTGTGGAATACGTACTGTACAAACAGGAAAATATATTGCTCAGATGTTGCTCTTTTATCCAAGCATGTACGTTGTATTTTGGCTTCTCTATACGCAATGCATAATTGAAATTAATTTAAACAGGCTGATCTCAGTTCAGAAGACTGTGCTGTCAGTAAATGGTAAAACTTTCGACGTACAGAGTTATATGACAAAACAACATGGTGCCGACCACAGCGGAGTTTGTCTTCAGGAGAAACGGCAACAAAACTACATCTGGTAAGAAACCTAATAAAGTTTTTACATTGAAACCTGTTTGAGTCAAAAGATTAGAGCCTCTAGTTTCATCCAATATGCTATTTTTTAAAATTTTAGCTATTTATTGTAAACACAATGTACACTAATGTGTACTTTAGCACATATTTTCAATTTTTTTTAGAAATCCTATATTCACTGTGCATTATCACATTGAAAATCAATGGGTTGATCCAAAAGCTGAACTATTTGGCTTTCAGAGGATTTATGTGGAGTAAGGATGAAAATAAGGTGCATTTCAAACAGTTCTGAGACCAGTGCAGACAGACGGCACACTGGAGATTAAGCTATTCACTAAATAGAGAGCAAGGGAGCATCCAATAATCTCTCTATGCAGCTAAGTGTTAAATAGGGAGCAAGGGAGCATCCTATTGCTCTCCATGCAGTTAAGTGCATTCACTCCTAAAATCCAACCAAAAGTTCATTTTCAGGCTGTAGATGATGTTTGGACCACTCAACATGTTTGGCAGACATGGGACAATGATAATCAGTACATAGATTCAGAATTTTATAATGTATAATTTTATTTTAACATGGTTGGCAGTGATTGGATGATGCAGGCCATTACTTTTAATCAGATTTAATTATGCTGATTTCTGATGTAATGTCTGTAACATCTCAAAAACATGAATAACCAACACTCCTGGAAACATAATTTGATAAAAAAAATAAAATAAAAATTGACTTTCTATAGCTTGCATTTGGTTAAAATTTCACAACTTAGTCCCGCTGTCCACATATGTGGACATCAATTTTTAGGAAAACTGTTTGCTCTAGAATTTTTTTTATTTTTATATTTATTTATTTATTTATTTATTTATTGCATGTTTATTAGGTGCTACTAGTTACAAATCAAAAAGGGAAATGGAAAATGCACACAGCAGTCACACTCGGGTCTCAGGAGGTTAAAGCTCAGGGGGCTTAATAGAGTGGTCAGTTACTGTGTGGCTCATATAAGTATCAACTCTGTCTCTGATGTTTCTCTTTATTTCTTTGGAGAAATAAAAATAGACACAAATAGGTCACTTGTTAACATACAGTAACTCAGACAATCTGGTCTTGGAAGAATTTGACAAGAAATGTTCATATTGAAAACTCTGAAGTTTGTTTGCAGGCAAATCTGATATGGGTGATATTACTGTAGTTTTATATATATATATATATATTGAAAAGCAGGAGACTTATCAAAAAGTCTCAATTTGATCTCCATGTATCTTACTAATGTCTAGGAGAAACAACTGACATAATAAAGATCTCATTTGTAATTTTCATGAAACCGGTTGCTGTTGTTGTTTTTGGTATTTATTGCCATATCAGCATCAAGGGCTATTCCATGGCAAGTCCAAGTTATAATCAAAAAATCAATAAATACAGCAAAAAAGATAAAATACATTAAAACATAAAAGGAAAGAAAACACACACATATGTGTGTAAATAATTCTATATGAGATTCTTTAACTGTATTTGTGTGCCTCATAGTTGTACAATTAATGCTATTGCAAAGCGTTGCTGAAGACTGGAGAGTTTGTGAGGTGAAGCTGTGCACCTTTAGCTTATTTTCTTTACGGTTGACGATGACAGCAGTGATCTGCTGATCCATGAAGATGAGGATGGTGACCAGCAGTGCGGGCACAAAGCTCGCCACACATATCCACCAAGGGTTCTTCCCCGAAGGCATGACAATCCAACCACGATCCGATCGTGTGGGCTACAGAAACAGAATGGATAAAGCTATTATAGCACTTACAACTCTACTGAAAAAACAGCATATGCCAGCCTATGGTGGTTTGCTGGTCTACGCTGGCTTAAGCTGACAAGTACCTAAATCCCACTAAAACCATCAAATCAAACCGGCCTGACCAGTGGAAACCTACATGCTGGCAAGCTATGACCAGCAAACCACATTAGGCTGGTTAAAGCTGTTTTTTCTTTTCTTCAACAGGGAAATGGTTGTCTGCTAAAAACAAAACAAAAAATAAGATTACAATCAAAATCACTGAAATCAAAAATCACATGCCATGTTTTTTTAAAGCACAGTGGATAAGTTATGTTAGTATATAATTATGAAGAAAAGTAATATAAATCAACATGAAGTTAGAGGGGAAATATGACACGTGTAGCTACAGCACAACGTACCTTAAATTCAGTTGGCACAATCAGTTTAGGTGTTTTAAGCCCCATTAACATATCAAGACCAACAAATGTCATAATTGATGTGAAGATTGCAAAATCACTGATGAGCTTCCGAAGCTGCACATTTACATAGGAAAAAGAAAGATGAACACAGATGTGGAAAACTATGCAGAAACATACAGATAGGAACTAGAAAAGAGCAGTAGAGTCACTTTAATACACACAGATCAAAAGCGAAGAAGATTTTAAAATGCAGAAGTAACAATTTAATGCAATATAATGGATACACATAAAAGTGTCGGCTTTAACCTCCTGAGACACGAACATGACTGCTGTGTGCATTTTCCAACTAGAAGCCCCTAAGAAATATGCAAATATATATATTAGACCAAATAGTTTTCCTAAAAATTGATGTCCACATGTGTGAACAGTGGGACAAAATTGTGACATTTTAAATAATAACAAGCTATAGAAAGTCAGATTTTTTTTTTAATCAAATTGTTTGTGTTTCCAGGAGTGTTGGTTATTCAAGTTTTTGAGAGGTTACAAACAGAGATTAGCATCATTAATTCTGATTCAAATGATCCAATCACTGCCAACCTAGTTAAAACAATGTACTGATTACCACTGTCCCATGTTAGGATTGAATGCACTTGGCTGCATATGAAAGCTATAGGATGCTCCCTTGCTGCCTAATTAGTGAATGAGTTAATCTCCAGTGTGCTGTCTGTCTGCATTGGTCTCAGAACAGTTCGAAATACACCTGATTTTCATCCCAACTCCGTATACAGCCCCTGAAAGCAACATTTTCCAGGTTTTGGGTGCATCCATTGATTCTCAGTGTGATAATGCAAAGTGAATTTACTGTAGGAGATTACAGCCTATGAATATAGGCTATAGCGAAGCAAAAATGTAATGTTCACACATGTAGATGCGGGGTCTCAGGAGGATAACATAATAATGAAAATTGTGTAGAATTTAGCTGCTCACCCTCATGTCATTCCAAACCCATATAACTTTAGTTGATTTTTTAAAATAATTTCAAACTCATGTGCTATATTCCAAGTCTTCTCAAGTCATACAATGGCACAAATTTGTGCTTTTTTCTTTCTTTCTCATTTTTGAAGCTAACAGCATCCATCCCCATTTAATCTCATCAAATGAAAAAACAAAAACGTCCTGGACATTCTGCTAAACATCTCCTTTTGTTTTCCACAGAAGCAAAAAAAAGTCATACAGGTTTGGAACAGCATGGTGAGAAATGATAACAGAATTGTCATTTTTGGGTGAACTATCCCTTCAAGACAGACAGGAAGACACATTATGGACCTTTATCTGGGTGGGCACATGCAGTTTGGGAGTCTCCAATGACATCACATAATCCAGACCACAGAAGACCAGGATGGATATAATTATGGCAAAATCTGCTATCAATGTGCGGCACTTGGAGAAAAAAGAAGGAACCAGAAGAAAGTCGGGAAAGGAGAACATGTATATGGACAAGGATAAGGAGTAAAGTCTCTATACAATTTGTACCAGATAATACACAATGAGGTTTGTTGAAACATGGGAATACACAGGAAATATGGGAATACGTGGGAAAATCTGTCCCTGTCCCAACCCCCTGAAATCTATCCTGGCCAACCTTTGTGGGGAAGTAACGGCTGGCCTTGAACTTCTTAAGTGAAATGGTCATGGAATAAGTGCCAAAGAACAGGATGAAAGACATGAGCGCCAGATCAGGAACATATTTGCAGGATTTGCCCACCAGGGAACCACCGAACTTCAGACAGTCTTTCTTATTCAGCTGACTCCAGTCCAGAGCCGTGAAGTTGAACTGAGTGGAAGAGTAAGGTCATATGTGTATACAGAAACAGAGTGAGTTATGTTTCTTAACAGTTAAGATAAATCAGTTCGATTTATCTGATATTAAACACAAAATGGATTTGTTTGTGACAGTTTCAGCTCACCAAAGCGTAATCAGTGATGTTTTCAAGACCTGATGGAATAGATGTATTGAGCGCCAGTGAATTCACTACAACAGAAAATAAACAAACATTTGCAGTGTGTATACGTTTATTGACCAGAGTAACTATCACTCTCAAAATATGATAACATACAATAACATCTTAATGTAGATGTTCACACGCTGATACTTACTTCGATCAGACAGCCGCCAATTTGATTGTGGGCAACAAAACCAAATATGATACAAATAAGTTACAGTGGTAACAAACAACAAGTTAATACTTGTCACTTACAGCACTAAAGCATTTAAAGGGATAGTTCACCCAAAAATGAAAAATCTGTCATTTACTCACCCTCATGCCATCCCAGATGTGTAAGACTTTCTTTCTTCTGCAGAACACAAACAAACATTTTTAGAAGAATATTTCAGCTCTGTAGGTCCATACAATGCAAGTTAATGGTGGCCAGAACTTTGAAGCTCCAAAAATCACAAAAAGTAATCCATTTGACTCCAGTGGTTAAATCCATGTCTTCAGAAGCGATGCAACCTCTTTTGGTGAGAAACAAATCAATATTTAATCCTCCTACAGCATACACCTTTTGCATTCGCTGGTCAATTTTGACCCGGTGGAATTCAAGCTTATAGATCATTCATAACCCGATGGTTTTCATCTAAAAATATATTGTAAGTCATTAATATGTTCTTAACTGTTCATACATGTAAAAAGATTGATATTTTTGACATTTTAACTGACAAATATAAAAGTTATTAATATTATAAAATGTAGAAATTCTTTGACATTTCAAAATATACATTAACTACAGCAAAACAGGTGTGATACTTATGAAGACATCTTTATCAACATTTCTGTGAATTTCTTTTGAAATATAACATAATATACTGTTTAATTAACATCTAATGTGAGAATTAGTAGTAATTTGAATACATTTCCTATTACTCATAACTGCTCTATACAACTTGGTGGTCAAAAGTTATGAAACTAATGTATTCTTTTTAAACTAAACATCATCAGAACAACTGTGCAACTCAAGTATACAACAATAATACTTCTGTACTGTGTTTTTAGGCTAAATCTATTCTATTTACATGCATGAAGCGAGTATGCTGTAAGCTGGTTCGGGATCAGATGGCTGCAGAGTAAAATGTGGACAGTTTTCTCTTTCAAGCCCAATTCAGACTATGTGTGCATGAACTTTTGCTCTCGCCACACCCCCTTTAGACAGTAGTACATTTGATTTAGTTATGTTTGTTACATCTGTCATGTCTGTTTTGTACAGGAATGTGTGTGTGTGTGTGTCAGTGTGTGACTGTATGTGTATGAGAATATTTGTAAACAAGATTCAGTCCCAGTGAGAGACATAAAAGTGTGTGAGAGAGTATGGGAAAGAGACAAAAAAGTTAAGAAAAATCTTAATCATAGATGTACAAAAAAATCTACATAATATCATATGATGCCACAATTGATGCCCAGGTTAAAAATGACCCGAACACAAAAGGAGGGTTAAATAAAAGAATATGAAAGTGAAAGTAAAGATTTATAGTAAAAAAGGACTTAAATATTGATCTGTTTCTCACCCACACCTATCATATCGCTTCTGAAGACATGGATTAAACCACTGGAGTCATACGGATTACTTTTATGCTGCCTTCATGTGCTTTTTGGACCTTCAAAGTTCTGGCCACCATTAATTTGCATTGTATGGACCTACAGAGCTGAAATATTCTTCTAAAAATCTTTGTGTTCTGCAGAAGAAAGTCACACATCTGGGGATGGCATGAGAGGGAGAAAATGATGAGAGATTTTTAATTTCTGGGTGAACTAACCATTTACGTATAACAATGACTAAACAGCTATTTGGTTAACATTTTCCCCACCTGCATGGCCTAGGTGATGTCAGTCGAATAGAAAAGTATTTTCAGAGGTGGAGCAACATTTTATTGCATTTTGATGAAAGACTACAGAGACTACTTTTTATTATTTAGAATAAAATGTACTGAAGAATCAAGCACAACAGCACCAGAAATGTGTTTTAAGAAAGTTAAGAGGGTTGATTTCAATATTCATGTTTTATGTTCATCAGAAAAAATCCCCAAAGACGCCACCAGACCTGACTGACTGAGGTTGTGGTCAGACTGGGTCAAGAGGTCAAACTCACCTTGATCCGGAGGCTGGCAGTCACACCTGTAGGTAGTGATGTACTCTGGCTTGAAGTTTTGATCGATGGGGTAATAGTCAAAGGATCCTGCCATCTTTTTGAGGGCATCAGAAATGAAGATGAAGGAGATCAGGCTGGAGAATCCTTCCTCAGTGAAGCGTGTCATGTATTTGATAATGTAGCTGGCGTCTGTGGCCACCAGGATCAAACACTGCAGGCATGAGTGTAGGCCGATCCAAAGCCGAAGCTCCATGTAGTCAATTTCATTGTTCCTAAACAGAGACAACCCTAAAGTTAACCCTTAAATGCATAGGTGTTTCGCCAAACATTATTACATACTCTTGGTCGTACAAATGGATCTACAAAAAGTTCAGATAGTGTTTTCAAAACATTTTCGAATTAGGACAATTAGGAAGTAATAGAATGGAATATATTCTGATATATTTTTATGTTTATTTTTCACATATCAAAGAAATGATGCAACAAATATAGAACAGGATTCATTACTTCCACATTGAAATTTCATGCAAATGGCTTTCAAACACAAATTGAGCTACACATAACACATAAGCTACACATAAGCAACAAATATGTATTTTCTCAGGTACTTTTTGAGTCTAAATAGATGCACAAATTACATAATTTCAGTAGTACACCCAAATAAAAATAGCCAAATCATGCTATTTATGTTACACTTGCTATAGTTTACTTCCACGTTGCTTCTTTGTCAAACAGCAATGTCAAAAGTAAACCAAGTCAATCACTGAAACATCAGCGCCACCTTTAGTAAGAAATATCATGCATAATATGTATGTGTAGACACATATGTAATACTGATAATTCACCATTGTTGCACAGAAAATCGATAAGATTTCGTACTTATTTGTATGAATATAGTACTCGTTTGTCTGGTAACAAACAATAAATATATATCCTGTGATCGTAAACTTATATAGATATGAAATAATCATAAAAATACTATTTATGGAAGAGCAAAAGTAAAAAGCAACACTATTACATATCTCAGGTCTGTAATGACTCTATACACTTTTTTTTTGTGTGTGTGTGCAATTTTGCCATTTGTTGTTTTTGTTTTGTTACACTATTCAGAAGAGAAAGGTTGAGGAGTACTAGAGGGGTGTGGGCATAACTCCAAAAAATGGATGAGGTACTGGGGGTGGAATGAGGTCCCGGGTCACTAAAGACCCGCGGTATGCATTAAAGGGTTAAAGGGATAGTTCACCAAAAAATGCTAATTCTGTCATCATTTACTCACCCCCCTGTTCATCCAAACCTGTATGACAAAAGGAGATGTTAGGCAGAATTTCAGTCTCAGTCACCATTCACTTTCATAGCATCTCTTTTCCATACAATGAAAGTCAGTGGTGACTGAGGTTGCTATTCTACTTTATATCTCCTTTTGTGTTCCACAAGGAAAAAAAGTAATTTGTGTTTTGGAACAGCATTAGGGTGAGTAAATGACAGAATTTGCATTTTTGGTGAACTATCCCTTTTAATGACCAACCTCGGTGAAAGACTATTGACTCCAAATTTTATTTCTAAATGTCATCAATTGATTTTTCAATAAGCAACTTATTTTTTAATTTATGGTAAAAAGAGGCAACCTTTCATATTATCTACAAGCCTCTCTGTGAGATACCACCATTGTCACTTGAGCAAAAGCTTTAAGAATTCGCTTTGGATAAAAGCACTTGCTAAATGACACCTCACTTAAGTTTAAATACATTTTTGATTAGCATATTGGCTTTACTAAATCACAGGATGTTGTACTCACATGCTGAATTCATAAAGCAGCTTCTCAAAGATCAGTATGGGTCCTGTTGAGCTGAGAATAATGAGCGGTTGACCACCAAACAAGCAGAAGACTGCACCGGCCAACGCAGTGCCCAGAAAGCTTTCCATCACACCCTGAAAATCAATGACATGTGTCAGCTGATATTTGACTATTTTGAGATCATATACTAACTTTGCTCTTGCAAACCTCATCAACAGATAAAGCAATTTTTTTCTGATACAAAATACATAAACTGGATTATTTAGAAAAACATCTGCCGATACCAATAGTGTGATGGTTCTGCTTGTTTTACGCTACCTTGTTTAAAATCACAGATAATTAAATACAACAATTTAAATAATAACTTTATTCACATACTTGAATAGAATTCATTTCTGGCCAAAGGTATTATCAGCTATTGGCCACTATGCTTTCTAGAAAACTGCATCAGCCATTGACAATTTAAGTGGCTACAAGTAAATTACTTGGTAATTGTCTGTAGCGTCCCCCAGAAGTCCACCAAAGGTGATGGCATTTGTGATGCAGCCCAGGTAGATGAAGAGCACAGTGGAGACAGACTGGATGTGGAAGCCCTCATAGAAATCACTGAGCAGCCAAGGCATCTTCCGCTTGATGTCAAGCCAGAGTCCTCCACAAAATCTACCACACACAGAAACATCGTTAAACTTCAGGTGCAGTAAATCTACTATTCTTGAACTAGACGTTGACAGAATGTTACCGGCCAGTGAACTTCAGCTCCTCTCCAAGTTCATGAGGAGCCGGCATCGCCTCATCTTCAGCAGATACTGCACCTCCTCCTGCGGTCCCATTCGGCTGCCCAAGTTCATTTAGAGAAAAAACTGACTTCCTGCAAAAAGGAGTAGAGTTCACTACTAGCATATTCCTAAAACATGATGACAGAACATTTTGATTGGTTCTCCGTTTTATCTTATATGGGCCATAAATGGGCCATATTTGATACTTTTGTAGCATTTAATTTTTCCCTGAAATCCACTTATATTGTAGGTCAAGTTGTTTTGCTCTCTGGCCCTTAAAAATAAACAGGCTGTACCTTTTGTCCTCCCACCTAAGATTTCTATATGTTAATGACCTCTGTTTAATTAAATAATTTTCATACGGAGTATTTTTGTCTTGTTCTCTAGTAAAAATATCTAAACATTTTTAAAACAAGATCAATTTACTTTACAAGTAAACTGGCATAAGATAGTTTGTCTTGTTTTCAGAGAAATCAAACTTTATTTAAAGTTTATTATTCTTACCCTATTGGCAGATTTATTTTCTTGTTTTAAGCATAAAGTTTACTAATTTTGTCAGATTTCTCTGAAAACAAGACTTATAATATCTTATGCCATCTTGCTTGTCGAGTAAATCAGTCTTGTTTTAAGAATATTTAGATATTTTTACTGGAAAACGAGACAAAAATACTAATTAAGAAAATGATTTTTTGCAGTGTAGCTAACTACTTTACATGTGAGAATAATAACAATGGTGCTTCAAGAAAGCAAGATTTTCAGTGAATAACAAATTTTAAAATAACAACAGATGAATTTCTGACTGTTTCTTAAAGTTATCGTATGGCTTTATTAGACTTGGAATACAGCGCAAAAGTCATATGGACTACTTTTATGGTACTGTTATTTTACTTTGTCCTTTTTCTAGCTTGTCAGTACAAATTAGGGATATGCATTGTAACAGTTTGTAATATTTGGATAACCGTGAGGGTTCACAAATGGTTATTCGTCATGAGTCGAGACTCAGGAATAAAGAATGTTTATTGCTGGGCCTGGGTAGCTCAGCGAGTACTGACGCTGACTACCACCCCTGGAGTCGCGAGTTCGAATCCAGGGTGTGCAGAGTGACTCCAGCCAGGTCTCCTAAGCAACCAAATTGGCTCGGTTGCTAGGGAGGGTAGAGTCACATGGGGTAACCTCCTCATGGTCATGATTAGTGGTTCTCGCTCTCAATGGGGCACGTGGTAAGTTGTGTGTGGATCGCGGAGAGTAGCATGAGCCTCCACATGCTGTGAGTCTCCGCGGTGTCATGCACAATGAGCCACGTGATAAGATGCACGGATTGACGGCCTCAGAAGTGGAGGCATCTGAGACTTGTCCTCCCCCACCCGGATTGAGGTGAGTAACCACGCAATCACGAGGACCTTCTAAGTAGTGAAAAAAAAAAAAAAAAGAATGTTAATTGCAATGGATATGCATTAAACACTACTCAAAATAGCAACGAATAAAGTGCACAGTGAGCAAGGAGCCTAAGTAGCACAATATATAGATATTCACTGACGTTAAAGTCAAACAAAAACAATCAAACTTTCAAACACACTTGACACTGTGTCTAAAATTTGCGCTGGTCCTGTGTGAGACTCCGGAAAAAAACAGCGAGATGCGGCACAACGGTCAAAGATGTCCATCCACCACTTTTACATAAAAAAACAATTGATAAACAGCGGAGAAGCATGCACAAACACTTGTGAACAGCCCCTAACTCACTCTATCCTTGAAAAACTGACCCGAACATGGCCTGAAACCCAACGGTTCATCTATCAAGTGACCGACACGACGGTTCGTCTAATGAGTGACCGACTATCCGTGCACATCACGTAATACAAATCACCAGTTACTCTCGTTGCATGGAAAAGAGCAGTGTGAACATTCTTCAAAACATCGACATTTGAGTTTCACAGAAGAAAAAAAGTCATACTGCTTTGGAACAACATGAGAGTGAATAAATTATTACATAATTTCTCATGTTAGGGTAAATTTACCCTGTAAGCCCCTGAAGCACCAGATAAACTGCCAGTGCAATTACTGTAATGAATGTTACTTTGAAGGAAAAATATCTGCTAAAAGGCAAGTACCCAAAAGTGCCATACCTAAACTATACCGTATAGGTCCATGATTTCATACCTCATTTCAGCTGAAGGCAGTTTCTTTGGCGGTTCGATACGGATCTTGGGGTCCCACTCTCCTGGTGGAAGAACTATGACCTCATCCAAAAACTCATCAATACCAGCAATCAGGTCTTCACGATCTCTGGCTTTATAGGCCACATCACTGAACAGCTACAGATGGAGACAGTTTTGGGTAATTCTATAATGAAGATGCTTAAGTGTGAGATACAGAATTACTGATGGTTAAACAATATATTTTCTCTTACATCGTCAACCATGAGAGTGGCCATGGCACGACCGATCTCATTGTAGGATTTGGTTTTGCCATTGGGACCAAGCAGCACAAAGAGGAACCTGAGATAAAGACACTACTTCTTAGACTGAGCAGTTACATACAGTTTATTTGATTAAAGTTACACATTTTGTGGCTTTTAGTCCATGTCTGTTAGCTTTGAGATCATCAATAAGCTAAATTAAATGCTTTCTCTAGTGCCCTAAAATGATAAATATCACCTTGTCTTGTTTCCATTAAAAATATCTAAACATCCTTAAAATAAAACAAAATATTTGAGAAGCAGAAATATGATAACAATTTTGCCTGTTTTCAGGCAAAATTTTTAAATATTTTGTTTAAATTATTTTTTTTTCACTAAATTGTGTTAATTCTTAAAACAAACAAACAACAAAAACAATTTACCATTGGGGTTAGAAAAATAAACTTATTTCAAGATATATTCTCTAACAAAAATGTTGCATCTTATGCTAGTTTTCTACTTAAGTACAGTAAATTTATCTTGTTTTAAGGATATTACACATTGACATTTTTACTGGAAAACAACATAAAAGCACTGATAAAGAAAATTATTTTTTCTTTAAATAAGAAAAAATGTATTTAGAAAAATAAATTATTTTTATTTTGCTGTGTAGCATCAGCAATATTTAAGTCTTCAGTTGCGCTAACATTCATACTTTTATATGGCTTGAATTTATTCATTTCGATAGAGTTTTCATAGCTTTCACCCATGTTACAAGTTGTCAAGTGTGGTTATGCCCAGCTGGCTACTGGCTATTTAACCTCCTGAGACCCTGCGTCCACCTGCATGGACATTACGTTTTGGCTTCGCTATATGCAATGCATAATTTAATTTAATTTAAACTGACTGATCTCAGTTCAGGAGATTCTGAGCTGTCAGTAAAGGGTTAAAATTTCAACGCATGGAGTCATGTGATCACACAATATGGTGTCGATCACAGGAGTTTGTGTTTGGGAGAAACACCAACAAAACTATATCTGGTAAGAACGTTGTGTCGATGTAGTGACACTAAGGGATTGCTCGAGAGCCCCAAACAACTCTTTGAGAAAAGGCCAGTGAGAATTGGCAAGTGGAATTTGCATGCCACGGACATACGGGTATACAGGTGCATCTCAATAAATTAGAATGTCGTGGAAAAGTTCATTTATTTCAGTAGTTCAACTCAAATTGTGAAACTCGTGTATTAAATAAATTCAGTGCACACAGACTGAAGTAGTTTAAGTCTTTGGTTCTTTTAATTGTGATGATTTTGGCTCACATTTAACAAAAACCCACCAATTCACTATCTCAACAAATTAGAATACATCATAAGACCAATAAAAAAAAACATTTTTAGTGAATTGTTGGCCTTCTGGAAAGTATGTTCATTTACTGCATATGTACTCAATACTTGGTAGGGGCTCCTTTTGCTTTAATTACTGCCTCAATTCGGCATGGCATGGAGGTGATCAGTTTGTGGCACTACTGAGGTGGTATGGAAGCCCAGGTTTCTTTGACAGTGGCCTTCAGCTCATCTGCATTTTTTGGTCTCTTGTTTCTCATTTTCCTCTTGACAATACCCCATAGATTCTCTATGGGGTTCAGGTCTGGTGAGTTTGCTGGCCAGTCAAGCACACCAACACCATGGTCATTTAACCAACTTTTGGTGCTTTTGGCAGTGTGGGCAGGTGCCAAATCCTGCTGGAAAATGAAATCAGCATCTTTAAAAAGCTGGTCAGCAGAAGGAAGCATGAAGTGCTCCAAAATTTCTTGGTAAACGGGTGCAGTGACTTTGGTTTTCAAAAAACACAATGGACCTACACCAGCAGATGACATTGCACCCCAAATCATCACAGACTGTGGAAACTTAACAGTGGACTTCAAGCAACTTGGGCTATGAGCTTCTCCACCCTTCCTCCAGACTCTAGGACCTTGGTTTCCAAATGAAATACAAAACTTGCTCTCATCTGAAAAGAGGACTTTGGAACACTGGGCAACAGTCCAGTTCTTCTTCTCCTTAGCCCAGGTAAGACGCCTTTGACGTTGTCTGTGGTTCAGGAGTGGCTTAACAAGAGGAATACGACAACTGTAGCCAAATTCCTTGACATGTCTGTGTGTGGAGGCTCTTGATGCCTTGACCCCAGCCTCAGTCCATTCCTTGTGAAGTTCACCCAAATTCTTGAATCGATTTTGCTTGACAATCCTCATAAGGCTGCGGTTCTCTCGGTTGGTTGTGTATCTTTTTCTTCCACACTTTTTCCTTCCACTCAACTTTCTGTTAACATGCTTGGATACAGCACTCTGTGAACAGCCAGCTTCTTTGGCAATGAATGTTTGTGGCTTACCCTCCTTGTGAAGGGTGTCAATGATTGTCTTCTGGACAACTGTCAGATCAGCAGTCTTCCCCATGATTGTGTAGCCTAGTGAACCAAACTGAGAGACCATTTTGAAGGCTCAGGAAACCTTTGCAGGTGTTTTGAGTTGATTAGCTGATTGGCATGTCACCATATTCTAATTTCTTGAGATAGTGAATTGGTGGGTTTTTGTTAAATGTGAGCTAAAATCGTCACAATTAAAAGAACCAAAGACTTAAACTACTTCAGTCTGTGTGCACTGAATTTATTTAATACACGAGTTTCACAATTTGAGTTGAACTACTGAAATAAATGAACTTTTCCACGACATTCTAATTTATTGAGATGCACCTGTAAAAGGAGCAACCACTCATTCAGGTTTTGTGCTGAGGAGCCGAGACAGGGTCCCGGCCATTTCAGTGGGTAGTACAGCATTCTGGCAGGGGGGACACAATCTTGTTCCCTCCATCAGGGAACAGAGGTTACGACAGTAACCGAGACGTTCCCCTTCTGTCACTCACTCGACGTTGTGTCAATGTAGTGTCACTAGGGGTCCCTATACGAAACGCCACAACTAGCTGAACCATGTTACATGGACTGCCGGTGCACCGGTCTGCATGTAGCCTCCCCCAGTGCCGGGGAAGGTGTTCTTTTCCTATCCTATTCTTTCAGGGGAAAAAGACCCCATGGAGACCACATCCTGCCCGGAGGGGAGGTAACATGTGGCAAGCACGTCATGTGGGCTTAGAGCCGCACATGGAAGAGGCGCGGTGGTAGGTCCTGCCTGAAAGGGGAGGAGCTCTACAAACACGCCAACCGGGACAGAGAGGGCTCTGTCGAAGGGAGATGCAGATCTGCCGAAAATACATCACAGGGGGTTACCAAAGTAACCGGCACCTGTGGAGCACCTACCTCAGTAAGGGCATATTAGCACACGTACTGGTTCCGGCTGTGAATTCCTCCGCTGAATTTGTGAGCCACAGGGCTAGGGAGGAAGGACATCCAGGGTTCACGGGTTCGTGAACTTGCATGGGAAAAGCGCACATCTTCACCTCTTTGGAGGGGAAAGGCGCTTTATGCAAGCGATACACTTGGCCAGCTGTCCGTATTCCTGAACTTATATGTTCGTACCTGACAGAACACAGGACGAAACCGGCTCAACCCGGAGATTGTAAAATCTCGAAGGTATTGGGTGTCGCCCAGCATGTTGCCCTGCAGATATCTGCTAGAGAGGTGCCATGGGCCAGTGCCCATGAGGATGCCAGACTCCTTGTGGAGTGTGCTTGTATTCCTGAAGGGGCAGGCATGGCCCGGGCCTGGTATGCCATAGCGATGGCATCCACAATCCAGTGGGCCAGCCTCTGTTTGGAGACAGCATTCCCTTTCTGCTGTCCACCAAAGCAGACAAAGAGCTGCTCAGAGCGTCTAAAGCTCTGCGTGCGATCCAAGTAGATGCACCAAGTACGCACCGGACACAGCAACGACAGGGCTGGGTCTGCCTCCTCCTGGGGCAGCGCTTGCAGGTTCACCACCTGATCCCTGAAGGGGGTTGTGGGAAACTTGGGCACATAGCCAAGGTCTCAGGATTACGTGAGAGTCACCCGGACAGAACTCCAGGCAGGCATCGCTGATAGAGAACACTTGCAGGTCCCCGACCCTCTTGATGGAGGTAAGCGCAATCAGGAGGGCCATCTTCAAGGAGAGGGCTGTCAACTCGACTGACTCTAGCGGTTCAAAGGGGGCTCCGCAAAGGCCCAGGAGGACCACAGAGAGATCCCATGAGGGTAACAGGCGTGGCCTAAGAGGATTCAGCCTCCGGGCACCTCTCAGGAACCTGATGATCAGGTTGTGCTTCCCTAAGGACTTACCGTCCACTGTATCGTGGTGTGCCGCTATGGTGGCCACATACACCTTCAAGGTGGAGGGGGACAGCCATTCCTACAGCCTCTGCTGCAGGAAGGAAAGCACTGACCCGACTGAGGGTCTTCAGCTTGAGAAGAACACCAGGGTATAAAGCTGCCTCGTGGAGGGAGCTCTGGCCTGAGTGATCGTGTCTACCACTGCTGGTGGTAGGCCACTTAGGTCTTCCGCGTCCCATCCAAGGGCCAGACGTGGAGGTTCCAGAGGTCTGGGGGCGCAGGTGCCAGATGGTGCCCCATCCCTGAGAAAGGTCCTACCTCAGGGGAATTCACCAGGGAGGGGCTGTCGCGAGGGGCGTGAGGTCTTAGAACCAAGTTTGAGTGGGCCAATACGGGGTCCACGAGGGTGACCTGCTCCTTGTCCTCCCTGACTGTATGCTCAGTTTCAGTTAAAATATCCTATATTCACTGTGCATTATAATATTGAGAGTTAATGGATACACCCAAAAACTGGAAAATGATGCTTTCAGAGTTAGGAAGAAAATAAGAGTTAGGATGAAAATAAGGTGCATTTCGAACTGTTCTGAGACCAGTGCAGAAAGACAGTACGCTGGAGGTGAAGTCATTCACTAAATAGGAGCAAGGAATCATCCTATAGCTCTCTATGGAGTTAAGTGCATTCAAACCAAATTTCCCATCAAAAGTTCAGTTTCAGGCTGCAGATGATGTTTGGACAACTCAACATGTTTGGCAGACATGGGACAATGATAATCAGTACATAGATTCAGAATTTATGATGTATAATTTTATTTTAACATGGTTGGCAGTGATTGGATGACGCTAGCCAATACTTTAAATCAGAATTATTTATGCCTATTTCTGATGTAATGTCTGTAACATCTCAAAAACATAAATAACCAACACTCCTAGAAACAAAATAAACAATTTGATTTAAAAAATCTGACTCTTTATAGCTTGATATTATTCAAAATTTCACAACTTAGTCTCACTGTCCACTAGGGCTGCAACTAATCTAACGATTATTAGAACGATTATTCAACTATTTGGGCGATTTTTAGAACGATTAATCATTAGCTCTTAACCGATTATTCAGCTTGTTCCCTGACTTAAATGGCTGTATTAAATGGACAAATAAAGCAGACAAAATCATCTTTAAAAATACCTCAATGACATTCACTGAATTAAAGGAGAAAAATACTTTTTATTAAGTTTAATTCAATAAAAAATTCACAGCAAAAAAATCCTCAAGTCATCAAGTGTTTTTGTCTTGTTTTCCATTTAAAATTATCTAAAAATACATTTACTTGAGAAGCAACATATAAGATATTTAGACTTCCTTTAAGAGACAAATATAAGTGTATTTTGTATATAAGTGTATTTCTTTCACTTGGTTATACTTCTGCGAGTGCAGTAAAGACAAAATATACTTCTATTCAAGATCTATTCTCTAAAAGCAAGTCTAAATATCTTATATGCTGCTTCTCAGGTGAATGCATCTTTTTTTAGAGGATTTTTAGATTTGTGTTTTTATATTCAACATTCTCAGATAACAATCTGTTCTTCTGCAGTATAGCTGCTAAAGAAAATGTATGTTGTTTTAAATGAGTTTTAGATATTTATATTGGAAAACAAGCCAAAACAGATCAAAAACTTATTTTGTTGCAATGTATAATGGGGTGAAGACTACCCTCTCTCACCTTTCTGTTCACTTCAGTCCATCTTTAACTCACAAAAAACAAACTCACTCTTATAAAGCTGCGTATTTTTCACAATAAGAAATGCACAGTGACACATATACTGTATTATGATACAATAAGTTGTATGCCATCACGTTATAATCTAGCCATGGCAAGCGCATGTGAGGGGTCTGAGTGCCCCCACAACCGAGTGTGCATCAGCCGGGTGCAGTTTCAATCTCTCCCTCTTAGATCGGGACACTTCATGCAACTCATAGAAGAGGTGCTGAAAACACAGAGAAGTGCCAGTTTCGGAGTTTGTAGTTATTTACATGACCTGCTTCCTTATTATATGAACTTTAATAAAGCTATAATGCATTAAATATAACTGCATTAAAGATATAACGCCGGGGTGTTTCCTTTAAAGATGCTCAACATGCAAGTTTTGCTTCAGTGGAGTGGCAGCTACAGCTCCACTTATTCCACAACGAGAGTGCTTCTGTATTTAATTTTTGGGTATTTTTGTATAATTCCCTCATACTTTGCGATCTACATCAGCTGAAGCTGTGAAAGTTTAGAGTACATCTGGACTGTTAGCTGCGTTTTCTTCCTCTCTTCAGCCAGGCGCGAGCTGCAGTGCTGCTCTTGCGCATCATCATTAGAGTTTCTTATGATCTCATGTTATGTTAAATGACATCAAACTATTCGACAACAACCAAAATTGTCGACAATTTTTTATTGACTAATCGTTTCAGCCCTACTGTCCACATATGTGGACATCAATTTTTAGGAAAACTATTTGGTCTAAAAAAAATGTTTTTTTTTGTATATGTCCCTAAGGGGCTACTAGTTACAAATAAAAAAGGGCAGCGGAAAAAACACACAGCAGTCACGCAGGGGTCTCAGGAGGTTAAAATAACAGTGTGTCTCAGAAACAGCGGTCATCAAACCATTTCATGAGGTCTTTAAACAGGACTAATAAACAGATTCACAAACAAATGCAATTTGTCACCTGGTTGGCACGGGGACTTCAGTAAGGCCTCCTAGCGTTGTAGATTGAGCCAAACGGACAAATGACACGAACGGCTTATCTAAAAAATCAACCTCTCCAATCAGCACATTAGATGCCTCAGCATCTCTGGGGATCTTCTTCATGAATTTGTTCTTTAGCTGTTGGGCGACATAACAATGTGGTTAGGTACACAACATGGCTAAAAGTATTAATGCCTATAGTTTTGGAATTAAATGTTAAACAACACGCACACATATTGGGTATAGTGTTAAGGGGTCCATATACTTAGGCCATATATTGTGTCATGTGTTAGTGGGTTTAAAATTAGACCACATGGCTTGCATCAGATATAAGCACTGTGATGCCTAGGTCATGAAATTTCCATGTTGGAAATTACAGCTTGTGCAGTCAGAGTTTGTGTTCACACAACAGCAGAACATTGTGCAGCCTCATTCATAATATAAGTATCAATATGAGCTCCATTATCAATGTCTGATGTGCCCGCATGTGATGGAAATGGCAATCAGCTCTCATTTTTTCCAATAGCAGATCAATAAAGTTATGCAATCACTGGGGACACCAAGCATGCAAACACACACATAAACCAATCACAACACCCGATCTGCAACATTGTCCTGAAAGAACATGTGGCTATGGAATGGTCTGTGATTATGGTCAAAATCGCCTTGTAATCTTTTAATGCTACTTTCAGAGTCACTTCACTTTCCGCCACTAATAAACAAGCTCATTTCTCACGTACAGACCCAGTTTTACCTCTTTTCTTATTGTTTGCTTGTGTTTTGATGTATAAAGGTGGCGAGGTTCTGTATTCAAGACCCCAAAAAGTACTTGGACATGGATGAAAATTCTATTATCAGTATTCACCCTCATGTGGTTCCAAACCTGTGTGACTTTCTTTTTTTACATACAACAAAAAATGAGATGCTAGGCAGAATGTCAAGATCGCTGACCCTCAAGGTCAGCACACTGCTGTAGGCCCTGACAAATCTCGTGGACGGCACATTAAAGTGAGCCATGGGTGTCACTCTATGGAGAAACTCATTAAAGTCGACTCAGAATCAGAAAGGGAGGGGATCACCTCTGCTTTGAAGTCCAAGAGTAGCTGTAACGTTCCACCACTGACCCCACACCCCAAATCTCATACAAAATTGCTTAGCTCCATGGTAAAAGAAAAAATAAATGCCTTAATTGGCTTGAGATTTACCTAATTACTTTACATTTATGGTTCTTGTGCAATCTTCCATCCATCCATCATCTATCTATCTATCTATCTATCTATCTATCTATCTATCTATCTATCTATCTGTCTGTCTCTCTGTCTGTCTGTCTGTCTGTCTATTTCCATTTTTTTCTCCACTATTTCCAAGTGATTAAAGTACTGAGTCCTCACAGCATTTGAGTGACATATACAGAGATTATACAGCTCCTTTAACTCAGAAAGAATTAATCCCTTTAGTTACCTGCACAAAATATAGATAATTCCACCTCAAATGCTGAGGTCCCTGAAACAGAGCTTTTGTTTGCAAAATCTTTCGGTCACCAACATTTACCCTTTCCTGATAAAAATCCATTCTTGCTGTATTTCACTGTGTTCATGTAAAAATAACACATAACATACTATTGGAGACTGTCGTACCTGGTCAGTGCTGGGCGTGTCGGAAATATCATTCATACTGCGGCACTGAGAAGGATCTGGAACGCAAAAATTATACACTTTAATTATGAATTTAATCGATTATATTGATGACTATATTATACATGATTTATAATTATAATAATTGTATTTATTTAGTGAAATTCTTTTTTTCACATATCCCAGCTAAGCTGGGGTCAGAGTGCAGGGTCAGCCATGATATGGTGCCCCTGGAGCAGATAGGGTCAAGGGCCTTGCTCAAGGGCCCAACAGTGGCATCTTGGCAGTACTGGGGCTTGAACCCCCAACCTTCTGATCAGAAACCCAGAGCCTTAACTGCTGAGCCACCACTGCCCCTTTTTTTAAAAAAAAAAAAAAAAAAAAGAAAAAAAGATCGATCAGCCACAACATTAAAACCCCCTGCCTAATAGAGTGTAGCTCCCCCTCGTGCCACCAAAACATCTCTGACCCGTTGAGACATGGACTCCACAAGACCTCTGAAGGTGTCCTGTGGTATCTGGCACCAAGACGTTAGCAGCAGATCCTTTAAGTCCTGTAAGTTGTGAGATGGGGCCTCCATGGATCGGACTAGTTGGTCCAGCATATCCCATAGATGCTCAATTGGATTGAGATTTGGAGAATTTGGAGGCCAAGTCAACACCTTGAACTCTTTGTCATGTTCCTCAAACCATTCCTGAAATTTTTTTGCAGTGTGGCAGGGCACATTATCCTGCTGAAAGAGGCCACTGACATCAGGGAATACCGTTGCCATGAAGGGCTGTACGTGGTCTAAAACAATCTTTAGATAGGTGGTACGTGTCAAAGTAACATCCACATGAATGCTAGGACCCAAGGTTTCCCAGCAAAACATTGCCCAGAGCATCACACTGCCTCCACCGGCCTGCCTTCTTCCCATAGTGCATCGTGCTGCCATCTTTTCCCCAGGTAAACGATGCACACGCACCCGGCTGTCCAGATGATCTAAAAGAAAACGTGATTTATCAGACCAGGCCACCTTCTTCCATTGCTCCATGGTCCAGTTCTGACGCTCGTGTGCCCATTGTAGGCGCTTTCAGCGGTGGACAGGAGTCAGCATGGGCACTCTGACCAGTCTGCGGCTACGCAGCCCCATACGCAGCAAGCTGCGATGCACTGTGTGTTCTGACACCTTTCTATCATGGCCAGCATTAAGTTTTTTTAGCAATTTGTGCTACGGTAGCTCTTCTGTGGGATCGGACCAGATGGGCCAGCCTTCGCTCCCCACGCGCATCAATGAGCCTTGGGCGCCCATGACCCTGTCGCCGGTTCACCGGTTGTCCTTCCTTGGACCACTTTTGGTAGGTACTAACCACTGAATACCAGGAACAACCCACAATACCTGCCGTGACAAAGTCGACTAGCCATCACAATTTGGCCCTTGTTAAAGTCGCTCAGATCCTTACGCTTGCCCATTTTTCCTGCTTCCAACACATATAATTCATGAACTGACTGTTCACTTGCTGCCTAATATATCCCACCCCTTGACAGGTGCTATTGTAATGAGATAATTGATGTTATTCACTTCACCTGTCAGTGGTTTTAATGTTATGGCAGATCAGTGTATGTACCATGGCCAAAAATGATAATAATACCAATGGTTCTTTATTTGAAGCGATATGAAATGTTTCTTTTCATTTTCTGTTTTACTGGTCAATACGTGCAAAAAGTACTTTCTAATAATCTCTAATCCTTAGAACAATGGTAGAAATGCAATGTTACGTACTTGAAGAAATGTTATTCACCTCACACACATAACACACACTAAATGTGAAAATCTCCTTAAGTTATGTTTGCCGTGACTACAAGTAGTTAGTGAATGTTGCCACATAAAGTTAGACAAAGAAGTCTGGAAATAGATGATAAATATATACACAGCCAGTCAAAAGTTTCGACACACTTGTCTGAATTTATGTTTCTCATGATCTTAAAAAAACTTTTGATCTAAAGGCTTATGCTTAAATTCTTGAAATTAGTTTTGTAGAATATAACTTGAGACTACATATGAACTTCTTTACAAAACTAAAAAATATATATATAATAATAAAATATATTAAAAATATTTAAGAGTGTCCAAACTTTCGACTGGTACTAGTGCACAAGGAAGAAAGAAACCGAGACCCAGACTCACGTAGTCTGCTGAGGCCACCGCTCTGACGAGCTCGCAGGTCCTCGGTGGAACGGTGGAAACCAGATCCAGCTCGAGAACTGGGACTTGGACTGCAGTCTGTTACAGTCCCAAGATCACACAGGGAGAAAGAAAGAAAAAGGGGGAAATAAGGCTGTACGATAGACAAAAGAATTCAGTGAAATCTTAAGAAATGAGAAATGTTTTTGAATAGAAAGTGTCAAAGAGACAAGGAACTCTGGGAGAGAAGTAACTACTGACTTTACCTACCATGAAACCAAATACAACAGATCCCAGATAGAACTGTGCTCAATGATGATGCAATATTCCAAAAAAACAGGATTACAACACAGGAAAACTCATTTGTTTACTTTTTTGAATTCAGCTTTTTTCTTTGGTAAATAAGCATAAACCTGATGACATTTTGTTTGATTTTGATTCAAGTAAATTTATCTTGTTTTAAGAATGTTTAGATATTATTACTGGAAAAACACACAAAATTATCTTTTGCAGTGTAGAAAAGCACTCATTTAGGTGTAAGACATTTGACTGGACTTACTCGAGGGACTGGATTTGCCGATGTCTGCCAGCGAGCGGTGGATCGGCTTTTTGGTCTGGTGACGGTGTTTCCGCAGGAGGACAAAACTGATCTTCTCACGGATCTCTGGAGCTATAAGACCCTCTTGTATCTGCTTATCTATGATGTCATCTGGAGAAACAGACACAAAACACATACTATTCAAGCTTACATTAAAATTCACAATAAATAAACCTTTACAGAAGGAAAGAAAAATAATAAATCAGATCTCCTAAAGATTAAATGGAGATTTTTGCTGAAGTTTTGTGTTTTTCAGGTTTTTCTCCAGGAAAAAGACCCCAGGTGTCTCCTCAAGAGTTTCAGAAGATACCTCACAGAAGATTTATCAAGATACCAAAGTCTGCAGCCAAATGTCAGAAAAAGATATGAACTATTCTATACACACTTATTTTATCGCTACATAATCTTACTATACATCTCACTTGTGTCTATCTTTAGTTCTCCTAAGGATCTTTGGAAGAATATCTGTGTAGCTTCTTAAATGAAACAACTCAGAACTCTATTAAGAATCCTAGGCTTTGAAAGAGCAACCTTTGAGCAATAAAATGAAATGCACATTATTAAATCTAACAACTTTTTATGTCCTGTAGTTGTTCGGGCTGACAGTGTACTGACCCACTATCTGTGGCAGTGAGTATCCCTCCAGGTCCAGCAGTATGCAGCCCGTCTGGAGGCAGGTGCGCAGCTCAAACAAGCTGTGCAGAGACAGTGTGGACACATGCGGCTTGCTCCATCTCTCTCCCCCCTCCTCCACCTTCTCTTCAAACTTAACCCACCTGGTACAAGACAAAGAAGAAACAAAGTTACATATGTTACAAATTTGTCATTACACTCAACACTGACATTAAGCTGTATTGAAGCTTAAAGCTGAAATGTGTAATTTCTGCTACACTAGTGTCACCAAACGGAATTGCAAAAATGCACAACATTTTCAAACATATTTCAGAATATACCCTCCGTATTCCTTTGGTTGAACAAACAGATAGTCCTGCCCCAAAATCACACCATTGGTTGAGACAATGTTGTTGTGTCGAGCTGGGCGGACCACTCAAAAAACAGAGCAATGTTTAAAAGCACTGCAGAGGCACAGTGTTTGCACTGGGAATTAAATGTAACTTTAAAAAAAAAAAAAAAAAGTAAATTATTAACTTTTATTTTTCTGCGCATATTAAAGTAATATTCTTGCCAAAAATGAAAAATCTCTCATCTTTTACTCACCCTAATGACATTCCAGAAGTGTATGACTTTATATCCTCTGCTGAACACAAATTAAGTTTTTTGGAAGAATATCTCTGTAGGTATGGAAGCCGCAGAGTGCCGATTAAAAAAGTGTGAAGAAATAAATGATCGATATATTAATTTGATCAATCTAATAAAAACGTGAATAAATAAACCAATTTATAAATGGACAAATAAATAAACACATTTAAATGTGTTTATTTAATTCACTTTTACAAATACATTAATAAAGCGTGTATTTAATTCATGTTTAAAATGCAATTAAATGTAACAATAAAATAGCACATTAATAAGTCATTTTTAAATCCACCTTTTAATTTGTGTTTTAAAAAAGAATTTGGTAATTGCTTTTCTTCATTCATTTGCCATTTGCTTTTTTTTTTTTTTTTTTTTTTTTTGTCTATTTGCCAGTGGCTTTTCTTTTTCGTTTTACTTTGGCTTTTCTTTATCCTTTTGACAATTGAGTTTAAAAATGCCGTTGGACAGCTGACACATGGGAGCAACCAATGAACATTCGACTCAGTTTTAAGACACACTCCCTCTCCCAGGTCCCACTCAAAGGAGATGCAAGACGGTCTGTCATTGGACGGCTATTGATAGAGGTTTAGGTCTACGAAGCCCGCGCAAAAGAAACGGACGCGGGCGTATCAGAAGTTAATGGTCACTTGTTGCCGCTGCAGTTAAATGCTGAGCGCGGCCCTCCCCGAATGTGCACAGTGGTACATATCCAGAAAGGCAGACAGTAACTGCTATGCCATCAACAGAACCATTTGGTGCCATTGACTGAAAGCTCACGGCCACCATGCTCGTGCTCCACCGGTGTGAGGTACCGAGCAGCTGGAGAAAGATGCCGGACCTCCAGGCTCGGATCGGTTCTGTTGACGGCATCATGGTTACAGGCTCCCTTCCTTTGCACGTTCAAGGAGGGAGGTGCTCGGCATTTAACTGCAGCAGCAACATGTGACCATTAATTTCTGATATGCCTCGCATCCGTTTCTTTTGCGTGGGCTTTAGCCAGATGACAGATCGTCTTACATCTCCTTCGAGTGGGAAGTGGGAGAGGGGGTGTGTCTTAAAACTGAGTCAAAAGTTCATTGGTTACTCCCACGTGTCAACTGTCCAATGGCATTTTTAAACTCGATTGTCAAATGAATAAAGAAAAGCTAAAGTAAAACGAAAAAGAAAAGCCATTGACAAATTAATGAAGAAAAGCCAAAAGAATTGCCAAATTCCAAATTAAAAGGTGCAATAAAAAATGACTTATTTATGTACTATTTTATTGTTACATTTAATTGCATTTTAAATATGAATTAAATACATTATTAATTAATGCACAATTTAATTGTTAAATATAATTACATTTTAAAATGTGAATTAAATAAACACATTCAAATGTGTCTATTTATTTTTCCATTTATAAATTTCTTTATTTATCCACGTTTTATTTTCAAATTAATAGATTGATAATTTATTTCTTCATTCTTTTTTAATTGGCACTCCACAGCTTCCATATGTAGATCCATACAATGCAAGCGAATGATGACTAAAAATTTGAAGCTCCAAAAAGCACATAAAGGCAGCATGAAAGTAATCCATAAGACTCCAGTGGTTTAATCCATGTCTTCTGAAGTCATATGATCGGTATTGGGTTATAGCAGACCAAAATATAACTCCTTTTCCACTGTACATCTTGACACCTGCAGTCTCCTTGGCGACCATGATTTCACGCTCGTTAACACTTGCTAGTGCCATCTAGCACTCTGCGTATGCGTCAAGCACTAGGAAGTGTAATCTTTAAATGCCAAGTGTAACCAAAACCAACAGGATCACATCACAGTACATTGATTAAACTACTGGAGTCTTGTGGATTACTTTTATGCTGCCTGTATGTGCTTATTTGTTCACCATTCACTTGCATTGCTTGGACCTACAGAGCTGAAATATTCTTCTAAAAATCTTTGTTTTTGTTCTGCAGAAGAAAGACAGTCACACATCTGGGATGGCATGAGAGTGAGTAAATGAGTAAACCCTAAAGGTCAAAGTGCCCTCCCACCCTGCCATTCAAGCTGATTCCTCTGGACCAAATAATGACCACAAATGACTAACATGGACCATCTAGAAACCATGTAAAACCAGCCACCATGAGAATAAATTTTTAGCTAAATATTCAGACAGGGATTACTGGAAGGTGTAGGAATCATTTAAAAAGCTGAGGGGTCACATCAAGGCATGGGTGTTTAAAAAGCAATGATCATCTCCCAAAAAGGGGGAGGAGGGGGCAAATGTTATATTATCTCAAAAGTACGGAAATCAGCATCAAACATCCTTAGAATAGCATGAGATGGTTTTCATAATGCAAATAATCGTGTAAGGGAAGTTTATTTTGAGCTTAATAAGAGTGTGTTATTTGTGTGTGTTATCATCATTGTGTTACCTGGCTGACTCTTTCCACTCCATCTCTCCACCCTCATGCTGCAGTGTGTCCATCTCAGTAAAGAGTGTGGGTGTAGGCTCATCTTCCTCACTGAGGATGTGCCGCAGTCTCTCTGCAGCGGGGGACACTGTCACATACATACAAACGTATAAAAACTACGCTTAAGATAGTTTGACCAAATGCAAAGTCAAGCATTTACCTTAAAATACAATTGAAGCAATGTACACAGCAAAGTTTAGCCTAATACTTTTGGTTAAGAGGTTTTGAACAAATTCCTAACCCTAACGTATGAGCAATAATAATAGTGAGGCTTGCTTTAGATACAGTATAAAACTCAAGATTTTTTTTTTAAAGGCAGATGCTATTTACACTCCAGTCCAAATACTGGCAAATATTATTTGCACCCCAGACCTGGTGCAAATAATGGTAGTTGGTATTTGCACCCCTATTTAAATACTAACATACAGTATAGGGACCAGCACATCTCTCGGCCTGGACGAGGAAAGAAATGCATGCGATCGAGAAACCCTGCCTCTTAACAGGATTAAACCTTTCTTTCAACTCCCCCAAACTTCACAATGACCAAATCACTGTGAGGAAATCTACCTTTATATTAATTTGTATTTATTATTATAAGTCGTATTAAAGGAAATATTAAGAGTGGAGACAGGGAACAGGATGGGAAAAAGAGTGGGACAAAAGGCGGATTCAAACCTGGGTCGCTGGTATGAAAAAGCACATTCATACTGACGTTATGTTGCTATTATGCTTCCACCAGACTTTTGGGGTGCAAATAGCCATACTATGTGGCAGGTGCTATTTACACCTGGGTGCAAACAGTCACTCCGTTTTTGATATCGAAAGTGTGATGCAAAACAGAGTGAAAATGGCCTGTGGCTCAATACATCCTAACTGTGAAAATGAGTTCGATTCTTTGAGTTAAACAGAAGGCCATTGGACTGTATGATGTATAAGTCTGGGTGTTATGTTTTGCCTTTGGCTCAATCTGATTTGACCCAGCTCTGACCCACTTTGAAATGAAATCTGAATATGATAGGCTAGAGCCATTACAATCTACAGTTCCCAAGGCCATCATTCTTAGCCATACATACAGTATATCTAATCAGAATGATCATTTGATTTCTTGCAGCCAAATGGAAAAGCTTTTTCTCTTCTTTGATATAAGAGAAGACCTTTCAAAAAATGTCTCTGAATTTAGCTCGACTCCTCTTTTTTGCAATATTCCTCCAGAACATCAGAAGATAACTGAAATTACAGTGACAACATCTGTGGAATAATGTTTATTACCACACAAAATTATTTCAATTTGTACCTTATTTATTTAAGAAAAACTAAAATTGTTGTTACAGTTAGGCACTTAGAGTACAGTACAATGGAAGTGAATGGGGCCAGTCCATAATGCTGAAATACACACCTCTTCAAAAGTATAGCCGCAAGCCGTGTAATTTTTTTTCCAGGTTTATATAATGATAACAAAAGTCCTAGATTTTCAGCGTGGTCTCAGATTTAGACTGTAATGCATGCGTAAGGGGTCTGAATCAAATCACCAAGTATTGTTAGAAGATTAGTATTTTTCTTTGAAGATAAATATCTTATAATTGTGAATAAATCTCTACAGAAAGAAGCTAAATAACAGGAAGCATATCAAAAGAATTTGCTTGATAGATCAGCTTAGAATAACCATGTGACAATGGCTTATTCTAATTTGAAGCATAATGCCAGAATCAATATCTTTATATATATATATATATATATATATATATAAACCTTACTAATTCAATCAAATTTATTGACTTATATCTTAATCAAGGTCTACTTACATAAGCTCCACTAGGGGCTACTAAAACCTGTTGACCTGCACCTATGTCATGCGCATCAAATCTGACAATTTAGAGCAATCTACGGATCATGTAAATTCTAGAACTCATGGCACTAGTAGGTGCAAGCATGACAATCTTGTTGTGACCTTCCTCTGGATCTCAGATTTCCTCAGCCCCAGCAGATTATTAACACGTGGGTGTTTTTCTTCAAGTAATCCTTCTTATCCCAGAGTAAAAATCACAAATATGTGTGGTTGTAGAATGCAGCTGGTACTGTACATTACACCAGCTTATTTTTAGTTCATGCATTTCAGTATTTTGTCACATTGGTTAGTCAGTTAAACTCAGTAGATAAAGTTGTCGGACATTTGATCTTAAATACTGCATCATTGGATTAAATTAAGATCACTCCACAATGCAGTTATATGTTAACTGTAAAGTGGCTTGACAATGAATACAAGTGCAGTAAACAGAGCGAGTTAACACTTGGGTAGAAACTAGTTTTGCTACAAATCAAGCTTCAGTTTATTCCCAAGATGTTATCTTTTCATTCTGAGATGTAACACTTTAGAGAAACTTGAAGGAACTTGTCTTCTTGAAGATATTAATGCATTTAACAAATAAATACCTGCATTTAAAGCAACATCAGACTTATATCAACACTTTCGGCCAGTTGATGTGATAAGGTTTAATGCAAATCCCAATCTCAGCTAGAAAAGTTTTCAACACCAAGAAAAGAGGTAACTGAAGTCTTATTGGGTGAATCATTAGAAACCTATTTAAAATAAGTATGGTTTATATTTTGACAAAATCAAAAATATATACATATATATATATTGCACAAAAAAAATGGTAGATACTATTTGCACCCCTAATTAAATACTAACATACATTATAGGGGCATCAATGCTGAATGTTTATTGTTTTAGTTAGAGTCCCACAGACACCCTACACCAACACCAACCCCGACCCCTAAACCTAACTCTAGCCTTCCCTTACAAAAATGAACCAAAAATAAATTCAAACTCAACTAAACCAAATGCGCTCTGATTAAAAATTACAGACCGAAACTCTGTTGTAAATGTGTGAGAAAGAAGAAATGGTAGAAGTCTTGGAAAGAGGAAATTAGACAAAGAACAAATATAAGTTTTGAGACCTTTGAATTTACCTGTGCAACAGCTCAGTAGAGTGCTTTGAGTACCCAGACTGGACGTCAATGACTGCACAGAGTCCTGAATATTAAATGAAGACCCAACCAGACCACAGTGTTTCTCCTCCATCCTTCAGCTACTCCAACGCTTAATTTTTCATTGAAAGAAAAAGGTCTGAAAGAATGTTTCTAAGATGTCTAAGTGCCGCGCTTCCTTAATGACCCTGTTTACTCCTACAGTTCCCTGAGCTCAACCTTCAATTTATTTCTTTGTGATTTTCCTTTCCTCTCTACATGGTACATGCATCTTTCTGATGAACATGCTACTAAGTGCTCTTGAACTTGAACTTCTCTTGTCTGTAATGTTGTTCTTTCCAGAGCTGAAACTACAGCAGGGCAAAGTGCCTCATGCATGAAAGGCCCAACAAGAGCTTTTCACCTCCTCCAACTTCACTGATCCCTCCCTTTCTCTCTTTCTCTCTCTTGCTTTTCTGTCTTAAACCTCAAGGCCTTCTTACAAATGTTATGTAGGATGTTTCCATCAGTAATACACCGTGATGGATGGTGTTTGAAAGTAAAATGAACACTTATGCATCCAGTAACAATCATTGATTTGCTCTTAAAAAAAAAAAAAAAGGTTCTTCAAAGGTTCTTTAAAGCATTTTAATCTTCTTATCAAGAACAATTTTTCACTGTATATGGTTCTTAAGTTGCTATATGATTCTTTGGAGACTAAAAAAGTTGTTCATCCTATATTATTATAAGTTCTTGAGATCAGTGTATTGGTTTCTGTTTTCCAGGTGAAGTGATTTTACAGTAGAAGCTATAATTGGCAGAAACTATGGTTACCATGGTAAATTTGTTTAAAGGCAGGTTCCCCTGACGACAAATCACTGTAGGTGGCAAAAATGGAGTTTGAAGTATGCAGTTTACAGGCTTACAGGCTTAAAACTGCTCAGGCACCTTTCAATGTGGAGTGTGGTTTCTGCTTTTCAACGGTCTAGGCTGGTTGAAATTGGCTAGTGCTGTTTTTGTGCTCGAATGGCTGGTGGACCATCATAGCCTTGTTGTTTACCAGCAGATTGTGTCATATGCATTTTTTGGTAATGCTGGTTAACCAAGGAAGTCTCCTGTTTCATGCATTTAGTGAAAAGACATGAATTTTCCATTCTATAGGACTGCAGTGAGCCATGTTATCATAACAATAACTGGTTAAGAGAAACCGTTATTACTCACTGTTGGAGTTGATGTCGGATAACTGCCCATTTGAGTCCTGCTCCTCTTCATCTGGGTCACATAACTCCTCTCGATCCAGTTGGTCATGACGATTGCGGTGTCTGTCCTGGCCATTGCGGTCGTGAGAATGCCGTGACGTGTGCTTGCGACGTCTGCGCTTTCTTCTGTAGCCCTGTGGCACTGGAACGCCAATGTAGACAGACTCTACAACCAGACAATGAAAGACTTGTGAGTTTCCTTTCAATACAAGAGAAATGCAACTTTTGAAAACATCGTAAAATAGATTCTGCCTGAGTTTAAAGGGGCATTTAAAAGCATCTTGTGCTTACACTAACAAAAAGTACCATGGTATATGTTGTTAAGGATATGCACCATGGCATTCTTTGAAGCACATTTGGAATACCTTATAAATACCATGTTAAATGAAAAAGGTAATCATTTAGCATCATAGTATAAATCAAGATATTATGGTACTACCATCTGATACCATCAATGTACCATGGTACAGTACCACCACAGTATTTTTTTGTAGGTGTAGGTACTAGAGGTAAACCAATATATCGGTTTTACGATTGATTGTGCCAGTAGTTTCTTTTTGGAACTATCGGTTATCCGCAAATATATATGCCGATAGTTGCCAATAGTTTTTTTTTTTTTTACTCTTAGGCCAAGTCAGTCAATCATTAAACCAGCTATAGGTTTACTGTGTGAACAGAATGTGTTTTTCAGATTTGCCCCTATTCAAACACATACAATGAACTCATTAACCTCATTTTACCCTGGACTGCTAAAAAACAAACAAAAAAAACAAAACAAAACAAGGTACCTGCCACTAAAATCATCCCAATTTCCCAATATTTATTGTGTAGTATAGGCCTATATATACTATTATATATAATTATATATATTAGCTTTATTCCAATTTTTATGTCTGTACCTGTCATCCAATGGTCTTTTTTCTTTCATCCAGTATTTGCACTTTTTAATAAGTCAGCTTATGAGGTGTCGGCAGTTATCAATGCTACTGTCGTAAATATAATTTAGCAGTCTGACAGTAGCTCAGTGAATTTCAAAATAATATAGCTTTGCGTTATTTCATCACCTACTTTAGGGATGAGCTGTTGTTTGTTTGGACGGTTCTTACCTGTAATGTCTAAGTAATGTCTTCATTTCCTGTAATGTCCTCTTTTGAGCAAATCAGTTTGAATGGTTATAGGATGGTTCTTTCAAAGTAAAACCCAAAACTTTATTTGAGGTGTGAATCAGTTCTTTTGAACAGTTCTTTCCTATATTGTCTAATTACTATTCTTTTGAGTGAATCAGTTCGTTTGGATGGTTTGTTCAAAAAATGTCCTACATATGATTAATTTGAGTGAATCAGTTTGTTCAAACGGTTCTTATGTCTTAACTGTTCTTTTATAGGAACTTCCTCCAAATTACGATTCCTTTCAGTGAATCAATACGTTCTGATGGTTCGTTCAAAAAATGTCCTAAATATGATTCCTTTATTTGAATTGGTTTGTTCAAACGGTTCTTTCCTAAGTCTTAATTATGATTCTTTTCAGCGAATCACTTTGTTCGGGCAGATCTTTTATAGAATGTCCTCCTAAGTATGATCCCTTAAAAAAGGAATCGGTTGGTTTGGACTTTTTTACCTTGTACGTCCCAAGTCTGATTCCTTTCAGCGAATCAGTTCGTTCTAACAACTCATTCAAATGAGCTGGTTCAAAAACGATGAATCGACTCATGAGTCAACACTCAATATTCTTCCTGCCAACCCTGCATTGTACGTTTCACTATCACTTTTTTTAGTTATATAAATTACAGTGATCTTTGTGTAGGCTTATTTTTATTGTTTTGTGATAGACTGTAAATACTGCTCTGATATATAGATATTTTTTTACATCACATAAATGACATAAAGTCCACTACAACTGTTGTATTGCTATCAAAATAGTAGCTTGACTTTAAATAAAATATTCTAAATTACGAGTTACTTGTAGCTAATAAAGTGTACATCTGCCAAAAAATAAATGTAAAAACATAACTCATCTCTCACCATCCTCATCATCACAGTGTTTGCTGCGATGACCACTTCTCCTGCTGCCATGCCAGTCATGGTCCATTCTGATAGAAAATTAAGCAGAAAACAAACAGAGCAATAATTCAGTAAACTATAAACTTGGGGTTAAAAAATATGGTGGCTTTGGTAATGCTACTCATTGGGACACAAATGGTTCCTGCAAAACTGGTAGAACATATAGCAATGTCATTCCTAGAGAATTAAAACATTTATACCTTTAATGCACATGTACATACTAGACATGTTATTCATTTTGAGTAGTTATAACAGTCAATGAAATCAAAGTCAGGATGGTCACAGGATGTGTCTCAGTGTCTCTGCTTCAGTGACCGTGAGAGGACCTCAGTAAACCCAGCGTGATGCGGCACGTGGACCTGCGGCTCCATTAGATCAATGTCCCTATAGCTGACGGGGAAGGAAAACCCAATGCAGAGGCATAATTACGGCAGGATTTTCACTGTCAGCACACTCACACAGGCACACACAAGCACACCGCTCTCTTATGTCACACAGTGTAAAGCTGCCAAAATAACTGATCGAATCATACATTTAGAAACAAGAGAAGTGTCCCACATTATCTGCATTACAAATATTCCATTAAAAGTCAAAGCCGTGACAGAGTGAGACATGCTTGCAATAGACGAGCAGTTGCGCTCAGGGGGCTGCAGGTTCGAAGCTGATCTATGTCATGTCCCTCTTTCCCCTCTCTCCACTGTACTATCCATTAAAAGGGAAAAGTCCAATAAGTAACATAAAAGTAAAAGAATTAATGAGATATTAACTAAACATAGAGAAACATTAATCCAGAAAGATTCATTTCAGTGCCTTCGGTTAAGATTTGTTTACTCTCTGGTTCTTTACAATGCCATCAGTTATATCATGGTCATTTGCAACAGGACAACAGGAGTCACTGATACTATGAAATGTAATTTACTTTAAATTATTTGCATTTTTACAACAATCTACATGTATTAGGCCAAAATATTCCCCCAACTGGTTTCCCAACTTATCTGAAAGAGTTATCAGAACAAACAATTTCATATCGGAGAATGTTGCTGATTTGTTATTGGCTTGTGAGCATGTATTACAGCATGAATAAACAATGTGTTTACTGTTCTAAGATTGTTTTACTGTTTGCTGACTTTATTTATGCTGTTGTTGTTGTTGTTACATCACTATTAGTTATCTGTTGTGTGGTGATGTTCAGAGCTCGTCTTTTTTCTTTCTGAGGTTTGTGTGTTACATTTTGAGGTTTATGAGAGTATAAAACTACAGTATTGCACATACTCTGGCTTTGCAAGAAGTTTCTTTCTTCAGAAGCAAAGACTGCATCAAGTTTGCAAAGAGTTCTCTTCATATTAAGAGTCATAAGACCGCATGTACTAATACAAGTTTAAAAGTCGTTCATTGATAAAGAAAGTTACCTTGAAAAAATGATTGTCTCAGCAGGATATTTTGCAATTGGTGGATCAACAAATTCAAATTGGCTAAATAAGGCAGTGTTACTGAGAACAATTATTAAGCCAGTTAATCATGTTTTTAACTTTAATATTAACTTTATTTATTTATTTTTTTTACCGTGTTTGAATGATCACTAAAGCATGAAGATATAGAACTATGGAATGCTGAGCAATCGTTTTTAGCAATGGCCGCCCAAGGCCAAGGTGCTTTAATATTCGACTATAGTACATGTACAATAATAGTGTAATTAACACTGTCTGATCAATGTCCTTCACACCAGATGAATAACAACTCCAGGACAAACAGATAATCAGGACTGACAGCGTCATTGATCCACCGGGAAACACCACTGTGGCTATATGACGTGGAAATTGGGGGAAATGTTCACAGATTTTCACATTTACATTTTGATGGCCTCTCACAAATAAAGAGCTCTAAACTGCCTGTATTCAAAGACCATTTTAAACTTAGTTTTCATTAACAAATTAATAAACTTTTTATCAAATTTACAAGTGCTGAAATATTCAGCCATTGCTGGTACTGTAGTACTGTAAATCTGAGAAATGTTGAGGAAAACTTGAGGCCTAAAACAGTCCAAATGTGGCATTTATTAATGTGGCTTAATTTTTGGTGTGTGGAAAAAGCACACTAAATACCACTAACTAAATAATACCATAATAAACAATTAGATGGTGGCATTTATTAGAGACTTTTGAAAAAGCATACTAAATACTACTACAGTTAAGTAAATAATATCATTATAAACAATTAGACTGTAGCATGTATTACAGCCTT